>NC_138774.1:129987073-130062073 GCF_965119305.1 Pelophylax lessonae
ATCTTTTTTTGTTTATTTAGCAAACAATTAAAAAAACTGTTGTGATAAAATACCGCCAAAAGAAAGCCCTATCTGTGTGAAAAAAAATTCATATAGGCACAGTGTTGCATGACTGCGCAATTGACATTCAAAGTGTGACAGCGCTGAAAGCTGAAAATTGGCCTGGGCAGGAAGGGGGAAAAAAGTATTCAGTATTTAAGTGGTTAAAGGATATGACTTTTTTAAGTAATTTCAAAGAAACTTATCAATTAATCAAATGTAATGAGAATTTCTGCGTGAATTTTTATATAAATATTTGTACAAATGTTCATTAAAAAATCTCCTAGTATTTAACCAGCTTTAGTTTACTGGAAAAGATAATATTTTTTATGTTTTCTAAGGCCATTGTCAGAGGCTTAAGTTAACTATACTATTTAAGTACGTATATTGCTGAAAACTGGCAGATTACTGACATGTTACTCTACAGTAGATAACAGCAATGCCTCTGAAATGCATCCCTAGATGCAGTAAGTTTATCTTAATGTTACTGTATATATTTTTTAGTTTTGGATAAAATAGGGAGGGCTTTTTTATTCTCTTTTTTGTTTCTGTTTATGTCTCCCTGGAGATATACAGTCCTTAGTAATTATTGTCACCAAGACAAAAAGGGATAGTAAATACAACATTTTAAAGTTGTCACCAAGATAATAGGTGAAGCTTCCCTGATGGGACAATTTTCCAGCAGAAACCACCCAAGAGTGGAATTCCCTTCTTTTTTTTTTTTAAGATTTCATCTCACTTTTTGTTTCATCTCCATGACAGGAAATAAACAATCCACAATAAATAACATCACAAATATGTTAGTAGTGTATTTCCATGCTTCTCTAGTTTAAAGGAAGAGTGTGTTGTCTTACCTAAAATACACTGCCTTGCCAAAAAAAAGTCGCCATTAAAAAAAAAAAAAAGTCACATTCTCTAATATTTTGTTGGTTTTGATTACAGCATGCATTCACTGTGGCATTGTTTCGATAAGCTTCTGCAATATCACAAGATTTATTTCTTTCCAGTGTTGCATTCATTTTTCTCCAAACAATGGGAGAGTCAGACCACTGTGCACAGCCTTCTCCAGCACATCCCAAAGATTCTCAATGGGGTTAAGTTCTGGACTCTGCGGTGGCCAATCCATGTGTGAAAATTATGTCTCATGCTCCCTGAACCAATCTTTCACAATTTGAGCCCAATGAAACCTGGCATTGTCATCTTGGAATATACCCGTGCCATCAGGGAAGAAAAAATCCATTGATGGAATAACCTGGTCATTCAATATATTCAGGTAGTCAACTGACCTCATTCTTTCGGCACATGCAGTAACTATCCAATAGGACAGTTACTGCATGCTTAGTTTAGTGTGTTGCTTAGTTAATTCCAGGTGGTGACTTTTTTTTTGGCCAGGCAGGGTATATTGACCAATACTTAGTGTTATTATAAACCACAATAAATTAGGGTTTGTATGTATGTGGTTTGCCTTATTTAGCTCCCTTTACAGGAAAAGTGTTCCTTGGGTCTCAGCTGTAAATGGCAAATCAATGAAAACATCTTTAGAAAAAAAAAGTTGTCCCACTATGTAAGAAAAAAGTGGAACAAATCTTTATATTAATAATGACCTTGTTTTTTTTTTTTTTTTCTTCAATGTTTTTATTAAGGATTTTCAGAACATATAAAATTTGCAAACATTTAGATATGATATATTTCGTGTCCGATTATTGATTTTTTTTTTCCAGAACAAAATGCTTCTTCAATATATATAGCTATGAAATTTGCAAGCAGTTGCTATCTCATTTGATGGATTGGTGCATTGCTCTTCTTCATGTACTGAGAAAATAATTAATGAAGGATGTATATCATCAATGAACTAGATGTCAAAGCATAACTAAGAAGAGTGACAGATTTGCAAACAGCCTGTATCTCATAATGACATGGAGTTTTAACATATGTCTTGAGCTTCTAAAACAGTTGCCATCAGATGTCAAGCTTCAGAGTACTTACTGGAAAGTTAACCTGGATTTAGGTTTTACACATTATTGATCATACACATACAGTTGCATTATATCTTATGCTTTTAGCTTTTAATGCTTAGCGTTAAAGAGGAGCTCCAGTCTGTAAAAAAAAAAAAAAAACAATATAAGGACACTTATCTGTCCTTATCCCCCGATGTCGGCACCCCGGGCAAATTTGTCAATCCGTTTCAGGTTGAGGCGCCAGCATTGTAGGTAAGGGAAGCCAGCAGTGAAGCCTTCCGGTATCCTACTGCACATTCGCGAGTCACACTGCACTTTCTGAATGGTCCCACCATCTTCTGGGACCTGTGTGTGCCCCAAAAGGCAGCAGGGGGAAGAGGAGGGGCTGGAAACATCGTAGATTGCCAATCGGCAATCTTAACTGGAAGTGGGAGAGGGGTATCTGTCAGGGTGCGAACAAGCGGAGCTTCCCTCTCTAAGGGCCTAAGGCATAAAACATAGCATCTATTTAAATTGCCCTGAGAGAGTTTATTTATGAAATGCATTTTCATATAATTCTTTTAATAAATTGGGATCTATCAATAAAACTTATGTATCTTAAAATTGTTGGTTATGCAATAATATACAGTCCCGATGGTTTAAAAGACCAAACAAAATTCTCTAACATATGTTTTAGAAAATAATGGTATTCACACAAAAGTCTAGTTTAACTCCACTGTGCCAAAATTGCTTTTGTTTGGGTTTCTGTGTTGTGTTTGTGCCTCAAAGTTAAGATCATTATCTCTATAGCAATGTCTACTCTTGAATTAAACCTCAGCAATGCTATTTTTCACTGAAATACTCTAGGTATAAAAATTGTAGCGCACAGAGTAGGCTGATTATGAATAATCTGTCCTTTAATTTATAATCTGTTTACCAAACCAACATATACTATAATAAATGTTAGTATACTTTTTAAAATGTTTTTGAATGTTTGCAAGTTTACAAAGTTATTTTTCATTAACTGTAATAACATATTTATTTTACAAGTAAATATTTATTACAGGCTGTTTCTGAGATACAGTGCTTGTTAAACACACTGGACTTTTTAAAAGGAATGTAAGCAGTGGGTGCTATCTCTGTATAATGAATATTTAATATGGGGCTGTGTCCTGATGCATTACTGGGATTGTAAAAGATCTGGGACATCCTGAAGAGATAAAGGTTGTGCACAAGTGATAAAACCAGAAAGAGAGAGAAAGATCAGGGCGCTCTGGTGGGGGTGGATGGCCAGTCTTAAGTAGCAGTGAGGAGATGTCACTTCAGGCAGCACTTGTGTGAGGAGAAGCAACTCTGAAAAATCATGAAAAAAAGAGAAAGACACCTTTAAATGCAGTATTAAAAGGTTTATTTGGAGCACAAATGGTTAAAAACACTTACAAGTCTGTGGTTATAAAGAGGCATATCATAGAAAGTCCTCATGTAAGTCACTGGTCCTTCGTCTGTCTGCGGGGAATGGAGAGAGCCATCCAGCAGCTGTCAGATTCCTGGAAGACGTGCAGAAGCGAAAAGGCGAGAAGACAATGAACCACTCTGGTAAGCACGCGGCCAGGTGAGGGCGGTGGGAGTTAACGCATTTCGAGGCATGTGCGGCTCCTTCACCAGACCTACGCCTATATTCACTGAGTTGGCTTTACACATCCCCATCACTTCAACTATTTTCCGTCGTTTCCGTCAGTGCCGAAAACCTCTTTGCCTCACATACAGTTTTGTCCATCATGGACAAAAAGAATTTATAGTGAAAGGGAAGGGATACAAAATTCAAGAGTTCTACACCTGTTCTACAGAATATGTAGTTTACTGCTTGTCTCGCCCCTGTGACCTACATTACATAGGCATTACACTGCCATATCTGCCATCCAGGTAACTGATCCACTACACAGAGAAAGTATAATTCACACAGCTGCTTATGACATCGCATACACCTAACTCTCTCTACCAGTATCCCTAAATGGTCCTAACAGAGGTTTTTCTACAACCACAGTAATAACAGTATTACCACCCTCAACTTTGGACTACTTTGCATTTCTGTAAATAATAGATATCCAACACATGCCATCGCTAGACCCACTTTCTCCTCCCACAAATCCTGTTTAATAGACCCCCCTTTGTCCTTTACCCCTTTATGGAGTCCACAGGGACCCCCAAAGCTTAGTATACACCATCCTCGGTCACTTCTGGCTCTGACCTACTGCTCTTGACATGGTCCTTTAGGAAATCTATGCTCCCTAAAAATTATCTGCCAATATGTAATACCTTAATTTCTCACTTCAGATCCTTGTACCAAACAAGCTCTTTTATTCTTAATTTTTACTATTGATTTTTATTTTTAAATATATTTCATTTTATTTTCAACTTCCCTTTCAATTCCAATTTTAATCCCCCTTTACCAATTCTACAATCTAAAGTGAATCACAAATCTTCAAAAAATATATATCATAAAGTGACAGTGCAAATATATATATATATAACACAATCCAAATAATATATCATAAAGTGACAGTGCAAGAAAAGGGTCTATGCAATGGTAAAACATTCAATGAAATATCATATAAAGCATAAAATTATAGTCCTTATAATCAAAAGTGCAGCAAAACAGTTCAGTGTATTAAGGTGCTTGGTGCTTGAAAGAAATGCATCCGTTATGCATTACTTCCGTAGAGAGGAGACATTGCTGGAAGTGGCAGCAGAGGAGGCACTGGAGAAAAGCTACACCAGTTCTAGAGATAAGTTTTTTGGATCTTACATTGGAAGATTATAGTCGTTTCTGCCACCATCCCGACGAAATTGTTTGTGGTTGTTGGTGCCCCAGGTCAAGTATGGGATTTTATGGGCAGGAGTATAAGACAATAAGCAGAAATAGTATAATACACAAAATTTATTGCATTGTAGCAATATATATACAACAATTAAATGGTGACTTTAATGGGTAAAGTCCCATTGTGCAGTGAAGAGGAAGAAATAAAGTGTGTTTGGCATGTGGTAATAAGTGACTTAGAAGTGGTTTGTAAGTGGTCTTGCTCTGCTGTTCATCATGTCAAAGACTGGGATGAGTGCAGAGAAGGTGCCAGATCGGTGATCCGACATGTTTCGGCCAACTTAGGCCTTTATCAAGGATATTTCACCGATTCTACAGATAATAAAAAAAAAAAAAAAATAATCAAAAAAAGAGGGGTATCAGGTAGGGCAATATTGTACTGAAAACATACATAATTTAGACATCTGTAGGTTAACATACAATTGTATTGTCCACTTCCTAAGACCATGCCTTCCCAGGTTTTGTCCAGGTGCTGCAGGAACAAATATGCTGCATGAGTACATTGGAGGAGTATAAAAAGTATTTAAAAGGCTTCAAATCTGGTGGTATTTACTTGCTGAATCGAAAGACCCGATCCAGGATCCAATGTGGCTTTGACTGGCAGAATCCACATTGATTGAGATCGTCTAACAGTTTGGGAGATTTATGTAAAAATATATATATATATTAAGGTAAGTAGATTGTTATCTTCGTTTATATAAAAAATATATAAAATATATATTAAGGTAAGTAGATTGTAGATTGTTATCTTCCATATATAAACAAGGATGAAACAAAAAAAGGTTAGAGAAAATTCCCAAAGTTTTGGAGGGGATGTAGGAAGTTCCCCTCACCTGTTAGACTTACGTTTTGAGAAGGTATAGTTAAGGGCAGCACATGTTCTCCGGGTCCATCTCCTCCCTCGGTGTGGGAGAGACTGAAGCAACCGGAGTGTTCCCCGGCCTTTTAAGGCAGCCGCGCATGCGCAATGATGCGCTGCGTGATGCCGAGCAGGTCGAGTCCGTCGCACGGTGGGATGTGCGTCTGCGCAGTGTCAGGGCGCATCCCTTGTAACCGTGCGGACGTGCCTGCGAGGCCGCCGACACAGTTGTAGAAGCTGAAATCCCTGTGCGGGATCTAGGAGGGTGAGGACACCGACCATTCAGTTTCAGGAGCCCCGAACGGGGCTTTCTGTGCCGGGAGCCACTGGAATTCTATGTGGGGAGGCAAAAGGAAGTGGATACATATTATTCCATTATATAAAGGCAAACAAATGAATCAAAATAAAGTGTAGTAGCAATATAAGGTAATAAGATAATAATTTCAAAAGTACAATTGCAGCAAAATAATACAAGGAAGAAAAGATTCCTGTGGAGAGATATGAAGTGGGTCAGGGTGGGAGACATAAAGTCGGATACCCTTGGTCCAGACTTGCGGTCAAAGATCCTCAAGAAGTAAAGTAAAAGGGGGATATTTGTGCAGAAGTTTTATTGATTGGACCTTCCAGACTATAGAGTAAAAATGAAAAAATAATAAAATATATAAAAAATCAAAAAATAATAAATAAATTGAAAAAAAAAAAATAAATAAAAAAAAAATAAAAAAAATAAAAATAAAAAATAATAAATAATAAATAAATAGAAAATAAAAAATGAAAAAATGAAAATAAGGAGAAGGGGGAAGCGGAATTGATAAATATAAAGTAATCAATCTGGTAGGGTTGGAGCATGTATGTGATACCATCGGTTGGATGGAAAGGAGAATAAGTGGCGATAAAAAATCGAACAAGAACAAAAAATCGGTGCAATCTAATTCTATTTACTCATTGTGTAGAAGTAGGTTGATTTGAAGGTTGGTGGCGCCCCAATCAATTGCATTGTGGTGCAATCTGAATAGTTAGGGGATAATTCCAAATGTTTAGGTTATTTGGGATGACAAGACTAATCTGTTTTGCCAGATGAAAAGCCCTGAAGAAATGGGCGGTAGCTTTGTGCTTCATTTAATCCGGGTGAAGTTGTGGCTTTAAGTTGTACAATCCAGCGCATTTCTAGTTGTAAAAGAATCTTGTTCCAGTCACCGCCTCGTAAAGGGACATGGATTCTGTCCAGAGGCATGAAGTTGATTTTAGGCATTTTATAATTGTGATGATCCCTTATATGTCTCCCTAATGGGACATAAAAGTTGCCAACGTGCATAGTCTGTAAATGCTGGTTCACCCGTTTGCCGAACTCCTGTCGGGTCTTCCCGATATAGAAAGATCCGCATTCACAAGTCATCATATAAACAATTCCTTTCGTTTTGCAGTTGCAAAAATGTTTGGGGCGAAATAATTCCCCATTAGGTAAGGTAATATTTGTGGTTGGACGGATGACATGACATTGAGCACAGCTCCCGCACGGGAAGATGCCCTTGGTTCTACAGGGGTCTTTTCTAGATCCCTCTTTGTACTCACTATGTACTAATTGTTGTTGCAGGGAGCCTGCCTTCCTGAAGGTGATAGGTGGATGTTTTGGTAGGAGTTTTGCGGTGCTTGGTTCTTCCATGAGGATGGACCAATTTTTGTTAAGGATATTTCGAATCTGCTGATGTTCGTTGGTATATCTTATAATAATTCGGGTGTCGGGTTCGGTTTTTGATGGTTCTTTGTTTTTAAAGAGAAGTGTTTGTCTATCTTTGTAGTTGGCACGGTTAAATGCCTTGCGTAACGAGGTTTTGGTGTAGCCTCTTTGTAACAATCGGGCAGTCAATGCGTTGGCTTCCAGTTGGAATTTGGCTGGATCAGTACAGATTCTCTTCAATCTGAGATATTGACTGTAAGGTATGGATTTGATTAAGGGTTGTGGGTGAAAGCTAGAGGCGTAAAGAATGGAGTTGCCTGCTGTTTCCTTTCTGTATAGGGTGGTGGAAATTTTTCCCGTCGGGTCTTTGTAAATTGAAGTGTCAAGGAAAGATACTTGTTGTTTACTGTAGGTCATTGTAAAGAACATATTGTGTTCATTCTGGTTCATCTTCGTTAGTAGTTCCTGTATCATGTTTTCCGGTCCGTCCCATACTATCAATATGTCATCGATATATCGTTGCCATATAAGGATTTTTTCAGCGTAGATGGAGTTCTCCTCTTTAGATAGAAAGTCTTGTTCCCATGAGCCCAAGTAGATGTTTGCATAGGAGGGGGCGCAGCTGGTCCCCATTGCTACCCCGCAGGTTTGAATGTAATAATTGCCGCCAAAGGTGAAGACGTTATGATTGAGTATAAATTGTAACATATCCGTGATGAAGTTGTTGAACTTTTGGTCTCGTTCACTGTGGCATCGGAGTGTCTTCTCAATTATTTGTAGCCCTTTGGTGTGGGGTATATTGTTGTATAACGATTCGACATCGATGGTGATCAGGTATGTGTCTTCTGGTATGGTGATATCATTAAGTATTTTGAGGAGGTGGAGTGTGTCTTGTGTATATGATGGTAATTCTTTAACATGAGGACGTAAGTACCTATCAATTACTTTACTCATAGACTCTGAGATGCTTCCGTTGCCGGAGATGATTGGTCTTCCCGGTGGTTCTTCCATGTTCTTATGTAGTTTAGGTAATGCGTATAATGTAGGTATTTTGGGATGTGGTGTCCTTATGTATTCCCACAGAGTTTGCGATATAGTGCCTTCCTTGAATGCATTGTCTACTTTAGAATAAAAGGTTTGATCATGTGCTTTTGTCATTATGGGAGAAATCTTTTTGTAGCATTTTGTGTTGGAAAGTATAGTATAGCACATTTTTTTGTATTTTTCTTTGCACATGACAACCACATTCCCTCCTTTGTCTGAAGGCTTGATAACGATGTCGTCGTTATCTCTGAGTTCCTGAAGGGCTTGTTGTTGTTTTTTCGTTAAATTAGATACATGTCTTTTCTCTTTAATTGCTTCGATGTCTTGTGACGTTTGTCGCACAAATAGTGCGATAGCCGGATTGATGTTGAGAGATGGGAATTTGTTGGATTTCTTTTTGAAGGGCGGTTGGTCAGGGGTGGTTTCCTGGTCGTCGCCATCAGGTTCTTTGTCCGATTCAGTTGGATCGTCCCAATCATCAAGATCACTTTCCTGAAGCAGTAAATTGAGGTCGCGGATGGCTCTGAACTCTGCCGCAGTGAATGCTGGTGTGGTTTGTTGTTGTGTAGATTGTTTTTGATAAAAGGTTTTTAGTAGTAGGTTTCTGGCAAATAGATTTACGTCTTTAATAGTTTCAAATCTGTCTATGCTGGTATTCGGGCAAAAGGAGAGTCCAAAATTATAGTACCTCTTTTTGATCTTCTGTCAGAATATGAGGTGATAGATTTATGACCGTTTTTCTAGATCCTGTTTCTTCTCCGTTTGATGTTTTTTTGGGGGTTTTGGGGTTTTCCCTAAAAAACCCCCCTGTTGCTGTTGTTTGAGGTCCACTTTAGATCTCGTGAAGATATCATGATGTTTAAGAGGTGGGTGTAGGTTCCCGGAATGTGATGCTTGTTCTTCCTGAATCAGGGTCGTTTCTTGGGGTTCTGTTTCTTTGGTATTTTCCTCATCTGGTCTTGGTTGAGGTTCATGTGGTTTGGTGGGTTCACGTCTTCTGTTTTTGTAGTGTTCTGTGCCAGAATTGTATGAAGAGGAATCCGAGGAGTAGTATGGTTGTCCTGTTCTGTCAGTTGATCTACCGTATTGAGTTTTACGATTAGGGCGTTGATTGGACCATTTATAGGCCCTGCCTTGTGCAAAGGCGTTTTTGTCACGCCAGTACTTCCTTTCTTTTTTACGAAGGACATCTTTGCCATATTCTTCTATATGTAGTTTGAGTTTCTTTTCTTGTTCACTGTATAACTCAGCTTTTTTAAGGGGGGCCAGTTGTTCATAGGTCTTTTTGATGTCAAGATCCAAAGATTTTATTTGCCTTAGATATTCTTCTTGTAGAAGAATCATCAGGTTGCGTGAACATTCGTTGAGTTGGTTTTCCCATTCCTTCTTTAGTTGGGCGGTAATATTCTCCATAGTGGGAAAAATTTGAATTCTGAGGCCTACAGGATTAATTTTCTCGCTGATATAGCGTTCAAAAGTTTTGATATGCCAATGTAGTGAGGATTTTCTCTCTAGGTGTTTTTGGAGGGTTCTGAATAACGCTAGAATATCTGATTCGGTTTGTTCTTTGACCCTGAAGCTGGTTTGAATGCCAGACATAAGTGTCTCCCACTCATCACCAACCAGATCTCCCACATTCTTTTCCTCCTCTTCCGTCATCCTTTCTTCTTGGGAGAAAGGTATTAGTTGAAAACAGGCAAACAAGAGCCTTTCTAAAACTGTGGTGTTTCCACAGTGGGGGCTGTTTTTGCCTGGAAATAGTAGGTTGGTGCTATGCTGCTCAGCTACCAAGTAATAGAAATGTCTACGAGTAGGTAGTATTTCCAGAGATCCGAGAGGGCGTGGATGTGTTGTCCATCCGGGGTATTAGTTGAAGAGATAAGTTTTTTGGATCTTACATTGGAAGATTATAGTCGTTTCTGCCACCATCCCGACGAAATTGTTTGTGGTTGTTGGTGCCCCAGGTCAAGTATGGGATTTTATGGGCAGGAGTATAAGACAATAAGCAGAAATAGTATAATACACAAAATTTATTGCATTGTAGCAATATATATACAACAATTAAATGGTGACTTTAATGGGTAAAGTCCCATTGTGCAGTGAAGAGGAAGAAATAAAGTGTGTTTGGCATGTGGTAATAAGTGACTTAGAAGTGGTTTGTAAGTGGTCTTGCTCTGCTGTTCATCATGTCAAAGACTGGGATGAGTGCAGAGAAGGTGCCAGATCGGTGATCCGACATGTTTCGGCCAACTTAGGCCTTTATCAAGGATATTTCACCGATTCTACAGATAATCAAAAAAAAAAAAAAAATCAAAAAAAGAGGGGTATCAGGTAGGGCAATATTGTACTGAAAACATACATAATTTAGACATCTGTAGGTTAACATACAATTGTATTGTCCACTTCCTAAGACCATGCCTTCCCAGGTTTTGTCCAGGTGCTGCAGGAACAAATATGCTGCATGAGTACATTGGAGGAGTATAAAAAGTATTTAAAAGGCTTCAAATCTGGTGGTATTTACTTGCTGAATCGAAAGACCCGATCCAGGATCCAATGTGGCTTTGACTGGCAGAATCCACATTGATTGAGATCGTCTAACAGTTTGGGAGATTTATGTAAAAATATATATATATATTAAGGTAAGTAGATTGTTATCTTCGTTTATATAAAAAATATATAAAATATATATTAAGGTAAGTAGATTGTAGATTGTTATCTTCCATATATAAACAAGGTTGAAACAAAAAAAGGTTAGAGAAAATTCCCAAAGTTTTGGAGGGGATGTAGGAAGTTCCCCTCACCTGTTAGACTTACGTTTTGAGAAGGTATAGTTAAGGGCAGCACATGTTCTCCGGGTCCATCTCCTCCCTCGGTGTGGGAGAGACTGAAGCAACCGGAGTGTTCCCCGGCCTTTTAAGGCAGCCGCGCATGCGCAATGATGCGCTGCGTGATGCCGAGCAGGTCGAGTCCGTCGCACGGTGGGATGTGCGTCTGCGCAGTGTCAGGGCGCATCCCTTGTAACCGTGCGGACGTGCCTGCGAGGCCGCCGACACAGTTGTAGAAGCTGAAATCCCTGTGCGGGATCTAGGAGGGTGAGGACACCGACCATTCAGTTTCAGGAGCCCCGAACGGGGCTTTCTGTGCCGGGAGCCACTGGAATTCTATGTGGGGAGGCAAAAGGAAGTGGATACATATTATTCCATTATATAAAGGCAAACAAATGAATCAAAATAAAGTGTAGTAGCAATATAAGGTAATAAGATAATAATTTCAAAAGTACAATTGCAGCAAAATAATACAAGGAAGAAAAGATTCCTGTGGAGAGATATGAAGTGGGTCAGGGTGGGAGACATAAAGTCGGATACCCTTGGTCCAGACTTGCGGTCAAAGATCCTCAAGAAGTAAAGTAAAAGGGGGATATTTGTGCAGAAGTTTTATTGATTGGACCTTCCAGACTATAGAGTAAAAATGAAAAAATAATAAAATATATAAAAAATCAAAAAATAATAAATAAATTGAAAATAAAAAAAAAAAAATAATAAAAAAAAAAAAAAAAAAAAAATAATAATAAATAATAAATAAATAGAAAATAAAAAATGAAAAAATGAAAATAAGGAGAAGGGGGAAGCGGAATTGATAAATATAAAGTAATCAATCTGGTAGGGTTGGAGCATGTATGTGATACCATCGGTTGGATGGAAAGGAGAATAAGTGGCGATAAAAAATCGAACAAGAACAAAAAATCGGTGCAATCTAATTCTATTTACTCATTGTGTAGAAGTAGGTTGATTTGAAGGTTGGTGGCGCCCCAATCGATTGCATTGTGGTGCAATCTGAATAGTTAGGGGATAATTCCAAATTATTAGGTTATTTGGAATGACAAGACTAATCTTGTCATCAAACGGAGAAGAAACAGGATCTAGAAAAACGGTCATAAATCTATCACCTCATATTCTGACAGAAGATCAAAAAGAGGTACTATCACTTGGACTCTCCTTTTGCCCGAATACCAGCATAGACAGATTTGAAACTATTAAAGACGTAAATCTATTTGCCAGAAACCTACTACTAAAAACCTTTTATCAAAAACAATCTACACAACAACAAACCACACCAGCATTCACTGCGGCAGAGTTCAGAGCCAACCGCGACCTCAATTTACTGCTTCAGGAAAGTGATCTTGATGATTGGGACGATCCAACTGAATCGGACAAAGAACCTGATGGCGACGACCAGGAAACCACCCCTGACCAACCGCCCTTCAAAAAGAAATCCAACAAATTCCCATCTCTCAACATCAATCCGGCTATCGCACTATTTGTGCGACAAACGTCACAAGACATCGAAGCAATTAAAGAGAAAAGACATGTATCTAATTTAACGAAAAAACAACAACAAGCCCTTCAGGAACTCAGAGATAACGACGACATCGTTATCAAGCCTTCAGACAAAGGAGGGAATGTGGTTGTCATGTGCAAAGAAAAATACAAAAAAATGTGCTATACTATACTTTCCAACACAAAATGCTACAAAAAGATTTCTCCCATAATGACAAAAGCACATGATCAAACCTTTTATTCTAAAGTAGACAATGCATTCAAGGAAGGCACTATATCGCAAACTCTGTGGGAATACATAAGGACACCACATCCCAAAATACCTACATTATACGCATTACCTAAACTACATAAGAACATGGAAGAACCACCGGGAAGACCAATCATCTCCGGCAACGGAAGCATCTCAGAGTCTATGAGTAAAGTAATTGATAGGTACTTACGTCCTCATGTTAAAGAATTACCATCATATACACAAGACACACTCCACCTCCTCAAAATACTTAATGATATCACCATACCAGAAGACACATACCTGATCACCATCGATGTCGAATCGTTATACAACAATATACCCCACACCAAAGGGCTACAAATAATTGAGAAGACACTCCGATGCCACAGTGAACGAGACCAAAAGTTCAACAACTTCATCACGGATATGTTACAATTTATACTCAATCATAACGTCTTCACCTTTGGCGGCAATTATTACATTCAAACCTGCGGGGTAGCAATGGGGACCAGCTGCGCCCCCTCCTATGCAAACATCTACTTGGGCTCATGGGAACAAGACTTTCTATCTAAAGAGGAGAACTCCATCTACGCTGAAAAAATCCTTATATGGCAACGATATATCGATGACATATTGATAGTATGGGACGGACCGGAAAACATGATACAGGAACTACTAACGAAGATGAACCAGAATGAACACAATATGTTCTTTACAATGACCTACAGTAAACAACAAGTATCTTTCCTTGACACTTCAATTTACAAAGACCCGACGGGAAAAATTTCCACCACCCTATACAGAAAGGAAACAGCAGGCAACTCCATTCTTTACGCCTCTAGCTTTCACCCACAACCCTTAATCAAATCCATACCTTACAGTCAATATCTCAGATTGAAGAGAATCTGTACTGATCCAGCCAAATTCCAACTGGAAGCCAACGCATTGACTGCCCGATTGTTACAAAGAGGCTACACCAAAACCTCGTTACGCAAGGCATTTAACCGTGCCAACTACAAAGATAGACAAACACTTCTCTTTAAAAACAAAGAACCAACAAAAACCGAACCCGACACCCGAATTATTATAAGATATACCAACGAACATCAGCAGATTCGAAATATCCTTAACAAAAATTGGTCCATCCTCATGGAAGAACCAAGCACCGCAAAACTCCTACCAAAACATCCACCTATCACCTTCAGGAAGGCAGGCTCCCTGCAACAACAATTAGTACATAGTGAGTACAAAGAGGGATCTAGAAAAAACCCCTGTAGAACCAAGGGCACCTTCCCGTGCGGGAGCTGTGCTCAATGTCATGTCATCCGTCCAACCACAAATATTACCTTACCTAATGGGGAATTATTTCGCCCCAAACATTTTTGCAACTGCAAAACGAAAGGAATTGTTTATATGATGACTTGTGAATGCGGATCTTTCTATATCGGGAAGACCCGACAGGAGTTCGGCAAACGGGTGAACCAGCATTTACAGACTATGCACGTTGGCAACTTTTATGTCCCATTAGGGAGACATATAAGGGATCATCACAATTATAAAATGCCTAAAATCAACTTCATGCCTCTGGACAGAATCCATGTCCCTTTACGAGGTGGTGACTGGAACAAGATTCTTTTACAACTAGAAATGCGCTGGATTGTACAACTTAAAGCCACAACTTCACCCGGATTAAATGAAGCACAAAGCTACCGCCCATTTCTTCAGGGCTTTTCATCTGGCAAAACAGATTAGTCTTGTCATCCCAAATACCCTAAACATTTGGAATTATCCTCTAACTATTCAGATTGCACCACAATGCAATCGATTGGGGCGCCACCAACCCTCAAATCAACCTACTTCTACACAATGAGTAAATAGAATTAGATTGCACCGATTTTTTGTTCTTGTTCGATTTTTTATCGCCACTTATTCTCCTTTCCATCCAACCGATGGTATCACATACATGCTCCAACCCTACCAGATTGATTACTTTATATTTATCAATTCCGCTTCCCCCTTCTCCTTATTTTCATTTTTTCATTTTTTATTTTCTATTTATTTATTATTTATTATTTTTTATTTTTATTTTTTTTATTTTTTTTTTATTTATTTTTTTTTTTTTCAATTTATTTATTATTTTTTGATTTTTTATATATTTTATTATTTTTTCATTTTTACTCTATAGTCTGGAAGGTCCAATCAATAAAACTTCTGCACAAATATCCCCCTTTTACTTTACTTCTTGAGGATCTTTGACCGCAAGTCTGGACCAAGGGTATCCGACTTTATGTCTCCCACCCTGACCCACTTCATATCTCTCCACAGGAATCTTTTCTTCCTTGTATTATTTTGCTGCAATTGTACTTTTGAAATTATTATCTTATTACCTTATATTGCTACTACACTTTATTTTGATTCATTTGTTTGCCTTTATATAATGGAATAATATGTATCCACTTCCTTTTGCCTCCCCACATAGAATTCCAGTGGCTCCCGGCACAGAAAGCCCCGTTCGGGGCTCCTGAAACTGAATGGTCGGTGTCCTCACCCTCCTAGATCCCGCACAGGGATTTCAGCTTCTACAACTGTGTCGGCGGCCTCGCAGGCACGTCCGCACGGTTACAAGGGATGCGCCCTGACACTGCGCAGACGCACATCCCACCGTGCGACGGACTCGACCTGCTCGGCATCACGCAGCGCATCATTGCGCATGCGCGGCTGCCTTAAAAGGCCGGGGAACACTCCGGTTGCTTCAGTCTCTCCCACACCGAGGGAGGAGATGGACCCGGAGAACATGTGCTGCCCTTAACTATACCTTCTCAAAACGTAAGTCTAACAGGTGAGGGGAACTTCCTACATCCCCTCCAAAACTTTGGGAATTTTCTCTAACCTTTTTTTGTTTCAACCTTGTTTATATATGGAAGATAACAATCTACAATCTACTTACCTTAATATATATTTTATATATTTTTTATATAAACGAAGATAACAATCTACTTACCTTAATATATATATATATTTTTACATAAATCTCCCAAACTGTTAGACGATCTCAATCAATGTGGATTCTGCCAGTCAAAGCCACATTGGATCCTGGATCGGGTCTTTCGATTCAGCAAGTAAATACCACCAGATTTGAAGCCTTTTAAATACTTTTTATACTCCTCCAATGTACTCATGCAGCATATTTGTTCCTGCAGCACCTGGACAAAACCTGGGAAGGCATGGTCTTAGGAAGTGGACAATACAATTGTATGTTAACCTACAGATGTCTAAATTATGTATGTTTTCAGTACAATATTGCCCTACCTGATACCCCTCTTTTTTTGATTATTTTTTTTTTTTTGATTATCTGTAGAATCGGTGAAATATCCTTGATAAAGGCCTAAGTTGGCCGAAACATGTCGGATCACCGATCTGGCACCTTCTCTGCACTCGTCCCAGTCTTTGACATGATGAACAGCAGAGCAAGACCACTTACAAACCACTTCTAAGTCACTTATTACCACATGCCAAACACACTTTATTTCTTCCTCTTCACTGCACAATGGGACTTTACCCATTAAAGTCACCATTTAATTGTTGTATATATATTGTTACAATGCAATAAATTTTGTGTATTATACTATTTCTGCTTATTGTCTTATACTCCTGCCCATAAAATCCCATACTTGACCTGGGGCACCAACAACCACAAACAGCTACACCAGTTCTTTTCAGAGTGAAAAGATTTCAGAGGTAAAGAACGAGCGGGGGATGGCATTCCACCCACACCGGGATCCTTTTTTCAACTTACCACTTACCAGTGTCAGACCCCAAGGGGCCATTCGGTAAGTGTGTGGAGCATCTGGTGAAGGATTCTTTCTCCCTCTGCCTTTCTTGCATAACGGATGCCTTTCTTTCAAGCACCAAGCACCTTAATACACTGTACCGTTTTGCTGCACAAATTGCACCTGCACTTTTGATTATAAGGACTATAATTTTATGCTTTATATGATATTTCATTGAATGTTTTACCATTGCATAGACACTTTTCTTGCACTGTCACTTGATATGATATATTGATATGATATATTATTTGGATTGTGTTATATATATTTGCACTGTCACTTTATGATATATATTTTTTGAAGATTTGTGATTCACTTTAGAATTTGTACACAACTTTGAGCGCTGTCTCCCCCCCCCCTTTTTGCTTTACAATTCACTAACACATGTTGTTTTGTGACTAGCAACTCATATAATTTGAGGTGATTTGTTACACCTATTAAACCTAGGCGCAGTCACGTGACCAATCATTAGTCACTTATTTTGTTCCAAGATGACAAGATCTACATGTGCATGACCATTACAGCTTTGCACTCATAGCATGTCCCCAGTAACAAAATCCCGACTCCTCAGCCATCAATATACCAGACTTTTACTTCTCCCCTCTCTCCTCCCCTTCTCTTACCCCTTATAAAACCACTCAGAGAATATGGGCATATGTCTGACGAAGGAGCTGTGCATGCTCCGAAATGTGTTACCATCCACTGCCCTCACCTGATGCCACATCGACCACGTGTTTTCCAGCATTGTTCCCAAATCCCAGGCTGTCTCATTGTTTTCTCGCCTCTTCATTACTGCTTGAAGGAGGAACCCATCTAGAGACCTGTGACACCTGCCATGGCTGCATCACTCCTCTCTATTTTCAGCTGTGTGTTCTAAATAGTAGATCAAATTGCAGTCTATTAGTAGCATAGTAGTATGACTAAGTTTAGGTGCTGCGTTAAAGAGGGATATAACCACATGTATAAATACAAGTGATCCGTATAGTGAACTTGGTAGTACAGAGTTGTTCACTTTAAGGTTACTACAAAGGACTAAGGAATTTAAACTCCAGATATGGATAAAAAAAATAATATATATATATATATATATATATATATATATATATATATATATATATATATATATATATATATATATATATATATGTATATATTGGGTTTTTTTGGGGTTTTTTTGTTTTTTTACTATTTTGTAAAGATTTGTTTTTATCCAAAGCATGTTTGAGACTTTTTACTGTCTGACTTACTACCTATGCTACATGTCTTTTCCAAGCATCAACTACTCTTTCACTCAACTAATATTTTCTAAGATTAGTTTTGAGCTTCCCTCCTGCTAGTTTAAGGTCATGCTTATGTGTTCCTGATCTTGGCTTCATATTGAAAATACTGCCCTTTTCGACCTTATTCACCATCTTGGTGTATTTAAAGGTTTCAATCATGTCACCTCTTTCCCTTTTTTCCTCTAGACTGTACATATTAACCACTTCAAAACTGGCCAGAAAAAAACACACTTTAATAAAATTTAAAGCACACAAACACAGTATGATACCCAATTTTTTTGGAAAAATATAAACAATGATGGTACTCCGAGTGAATACATACCTAACATGTCAAAATCGTGTATGCCCAAAGAATAGCGACAAACAAAGGTACCTAAAAATAACAATAGGTAATGCTTTAAAGCCTTTACCGGCTACCAGTTTATATTTACACAGGAGGTCTGGCCCTAAGATTATTGCTTGCACTCTGACATTAATGGTGATCCCTCACATGTGTGGGATGATCACCTTTACATATACATTCAATTGCAATATGATTTGTGTCACAATTATATATGCTATATTGTTTTTTCTTTATTTGCTATTTTCTTCCCCATGAAAGTAGAGTTACCCTTTAAATGTATTGGTTGTTGAGCAATAGTCGATGACATATTTGTGACTTTCTTCCAAAGAAGGGTTACCTTGTCACATAACTAAAAGATGTGTATCAGAGAACCAGGGCAATTACACCATCTAAAACAGGTATCAGGCAATGATGGGTCATAATATGGAGGTGAGTAGGTGTATAATATCATTGTGTTGATAGTTTAATTTCCTTTTCCTTATTCCTAGGAGATCTCATACATTACCAAAGGTTTTAAACATAGAGTTCATAAAATTATAAGGAAATCATTTGGTAAATTCAGATGGTAAGGAGATACTCAAATAGCTAATAGCTTCAGTTGACCAGGTAATATGAAAAAAAAAAAAAAAATGAATAGAGAGCCTCGTGCAGAGAAGGGAAATATCAATAGGCACAGCTTTTGATTTGGTGAAGGTAACTATCAAATCCAAGAGGGAAGCAAATTGTCACAAAACTGTAAATAAATTTGATAAAATGTGGTTGGCTGTGAGAAAAATATCACTGAATCGTTAACATTAAGACAATGCTTACATATATTGTATATCCTTCTTTTGTATAGCCCCAGAAAATCAGGGTGTAGGATGAAAGCTGTAGTCTCACAAGGGATAAAGGTCACTCTTGTCTAGTGCCCCTTCCCAGGGTGAAGAACAGAGGATGATGCAGGTTTTGAAACCCATGAAAAAAATCAGCACAAAAACCATACTGTTGTAATAAGGATATATATTGCCAGGAGACACTATGAAATGCCTTATGTATATCCAAAGGATTTCTTAGATTTGTGATCTTAGTTTTGAGAGGTAATGTCCTGACTCCTGAATAATGTTCGATACCAATTAAATGTTATCAGTAATTAATATGTTCAGGATAAATCCTGACTGAACAGGAGAGATTTGTGTACCAAAGACCTGTAGCAGAATACATTTTGGCCTAAAGTTATAAAAAAATAACCAGTAATCCATGTCCCTAGTCTGCTTGCCTTCAGCAAACTGTTTGCGGGCTTTCTTGTGCATCATCTTTAGAAGAGGCTTCCTTCTGAATCGACAGCCATAATATATGTCAATTTATATTTTAGAATATTAGTCAGGGTGTGTATGTGCTTTTACATGTGTTTATTTTTTATTTTTCAACAGCTCTGAGAAACATTCAATGTTCCTTTACTGTGGATCATAGGTTTTCACACATAGGATGTCTGCTGTGCAGCTAGTTAAACCTTCCCCACTCTCTAACACGGTGCTAACACGCTGCTAGCTAACACTGCTTATCACCGAACTGGAGTCAACACAACACGGTTTACTAAACAGCCTCACAGCCGGTGTTAAAATTATCGGTGTTAGAGCGTGTTAGGAGAACAGTGATAATGCAAGAACTAACACCGGTTACTAAACGTACACCAAGTAGATACTGGTCTGATTCCATTGAGTGGGGAAAGGACCTTCCAGAAAAGGGGTCCCATGTTTAATCAAATTTCATTTCGGTTTTATGAATTTATGCTGTAAGCTGTTGAAATGTTATTTTATTTCCAGTACTTTGCTTTGCTATCCTGGCAGCTTAAAATATATAAGTAATTATTGTTTTTTTAGTGTTTATCATATTATAAATTCTAATTCAAAATTTGCTAATTTTAGGGCATTGCCACCAGATGTAATACATAATCCCTGTCTCAGCTTATTAAACACAATAGAGATGCTTGACTAACTTAGAGAGTCTATTGAGAACCATGTACTGCCTCCACAAAGTACTTTGAAACTATTATTGATGTATGAGTTGATAGCCTTATTCGGTTGTCTAAAATCCTGGATGTCCTCTACGGGTACTTCCCTGCATATTTTGTGGTCATGCAAAATTTTTGCAGCTTCTGGTGGAGAATTTTTCAATCATTTCCTCTGTCACTGGTATTTTAACTTGTTTAAACCCGGAATTAGCTATTCTGGGCCTGGGCATAGATTCCTTTCCTACAGCCATTGAGAAACTTATCACCAATATTCTGCTAGCTGCCAAACTAACGGTCACAAGACATGGGATCATGGGACAATATCCTGGAATCCTCTTTTACATCTGTTTAACTATCATTACTGCTTGTGCAGTTGATTCATTCCTGTCTTGCCACTAGCTTTCTATAGTCCTGAACCCATAAGTTTTTGAAATGCATCTTATTTCATCTGAGTGCCTCACATACCACTTTAATGAGTCCAACCAAGAGGTATCTTTATTCCTAGTTCATTTATATTTTTTGTATCTACCAGATATTTCTTCTTACACGAGTGTAAAAGGTTTTTTCTTACCAATAAATTGTGTGCAGATTTAACAGAGAGCACTTAGATCTCCCTTTATTGTTTTCCCCATGCGCATATATATGGTGTGGAGTGTTGTTCGCTTTGGATCCATTGGAATCAATAGAGGAATATGGGAGGATCGTTTTTCTGTTATACATGCTTGCATGCTCATAGACCCTGCAGGGTCGCCTATTGGAGGTGAGAGGCAGAGATAGCTGTGGAGATGGGATTGAGTACACCTTATGTATGTCCTTTTGCATGACTTCAAGTTTTTCCAGCACCTGGGTTATTGAGTGTAATACTAAGGACCTGCCTGTTACACCAGTCTTATCTTGAATCATTGGACTCTCTGTGATGGACTTATTTGCACTTTATAAGAGCATTCTTATTTATTTTAGTATTTTAGGAGATTTGTGAAATTGCGCTGCACTTAATAGTTTTAATTTGTCTAAAAAAAAATAAATCCTGGATGTCCCATGACATGTCCACATCTTGTTCCCATTGCATTATATAGGAAATGCTTTTACTAAATGTAAGGTATTATATATGACAGATATACAACCTCTTAATGAGTCTCTAGCTCTAAACATGGCCTCAAATGTGGTTGTGGAAGTGGGGTTCTTGGGTCATTTAAATTTAAACTATGATAAGGCTGTTTGGAAATATTAAATAATTCTAAAAGGGACATTTTATGTTATTTTTTAAGAAATCTAGGTCATGCACCCTCCATCACTAAATAGGCTATACAACACAAGCTCCTGTTGACCCACCAAAAAGACAACAATCTAAGGTCTGGGTAAAATTCTAAGTTACCCAAAATAGAACTCAAGAATGTATTATAGAGTGTGTATTCTCCCCCCTAACTATCCCACACTAAGAGACAATAAGAAATGGTTAGTCACAGGATAGTCAGTTGTAATCTAATTGGGTTGCACATTAATGAGTTTATAGATAGTGGGGACCAAGAATTAGCTTCTATATAGAGCAATTAAGTGTATGGGCCTCGTCTTGCAGTTTGAGCCAGTTGTGCAATTTGTGCTGCTAGGTGATATTTAATCAGATTGTGCACATATACACCCTAGGGATTTAAAGATACATAGAATTTTCTGATTGACCCAATAGCTCCTGTTGCCCCATATAAAGTAAAGCATTTATGTTTCTGCATCTAACAAGTCTCTTCAAAAGAAAGAAATATGTTCTCAATAAAATTCTATTCTGATAAAGATAACATTTAAATTGTTTTTTTTTTTTTTTTTTTAATTTTCGTTCTTAAAAATCAAAAAAGGGATGTGTTTTTGTGTACAAAATACACTTTTTGTGTATATTTGACCTGAAAAGCCATACGCAGTGTGTCATTTTTTGAATGTGTTCTATTCTAACACTTGAATTTATGTCTATGTAGTCTGTATATATTCTTTTTTTGTGACATATATACACTTACATATTAATTTTAGGGATGAAAGGCTTCTGCTGTGTGTTTTTCTCAAAGTGCCCAGCTTCAAATTTTTTCTTCAGTGCTGACTATGGGACTATGGGTCCGTACAAGCTCTGAAATAATACACCCAAGTTTTTATTTCATGAGAACATCTGGCCAGTGTTTGCCTCTTAAGTTCCTGTCTAAAACAAGGCTTACATAGTGTGCATGGGAGGAGATTAGGATGCATTCATGTTTTCTTGGTTACTGGCTGGTACAAAGGATTGTATGGAGCAGGATTCTTATTTGGTATGCAGAGTGTTCTTTATTTCGAATACCTTTTTAAACAAAATTGGCTATATTTTACTACATTATTAGAGTCGTTTTCTTTCTGTGTTTTATGTCTATACACTTAGGGGTTTGTTTTGATCCTGTAGCAGGGTAGTAGTTTTTGCCTCCGTCCCTATACGTCTAGAAGGGGGATTTTTTGATGCCTCAAGTCAAAAGGTAAGGGTGGGACTTTTACGGGCAAGTAAGTTTATACACAATTGGTAAAAAGGTAATCAAAATTTATTGGTACAATCTTAAATAAAATTATTGGTACATATATCCAGTGCATGGGTGTTTGGGTTATAGACCCAAATTGTGTTAGAAAAGAGGTGAAAAGTTTGGAGAGTATCCGTGACATAGGTGGAAAAGGTGACTTTTATTTTTGGATGTTGTTCTCTGTTTTTTCCAGGCTCATTGCTTGGAAAAAATATGTTCACAGAGATCCAACTGTAGGTCCAACGCATTTCGGCTACTGGGTAGCCTTTTTCAAGGATTATCACCAATTCTGTGAAGATAGTGATAAGTATTATTAGATCTTTTTTTACTTGGAGTATAGTATTTTATTTAGTATTTTTTATTAGTATATACATACTTTCTCTGTCTGTTTCTGTGAGCTTCCTTTTGCCTGAACGGATTCGCAGCAGGAACCACTATGGTGCAGTCTGAGGGATATATACATATCTACGTTATATATTGTTAGGTGGGTTTGTATAAGTTTAAAAGTAAGTATCTAAAGACTTACTGTATGGTTGTCTTCCAGTTTTGGTTCTTTGGGGTTTATTTGGGTGTAGGAGGTAGTATCCTATTCTTGTGGTGAATAATCTGGGGATACATATATATAATATTTAATGATTGTGCTGGGTGACAGAGTAGGTTTTCGTTAATTCTTAGGGTGAGGTACTTACAGTGAAAGTAACCTGTTCCCTTTAAGTATTGATTTTTGAAAGTTTTTCTTTTTCCTTTGAGGTAGGGTATTTAGGTTTTTGCTAAAAAATATTCCAGATCCTTAGTTAGAAATATTTGTGCAATCTACACACATGCATACATACATGTATGTATGCATACATGTGTACCCACATATATGCCTGCATATACACATATACATACACATATACTAGTATGGGTGCTGGTTATATACACTTACTCTTATATGGTAGGTATAAGGTAAAGGAAACCTTTGTCCTCCCGCACAATCATTAGTTGGTATATATTTATTCAGTCTTATTTTGGTAGACTTCCTGTTAGTAAAATAAATAGAGTCCTGTGAGCTAGTAAGTGCCAGTTTATTATTAGGTGACTTGTGGTATTTACAATGGATGATGAGCCATCCGTTGAGAACTTACTGTTTGGGTGGTTGTTTCCTCGTGCTGCCGTTCAGTCTCTCCAGTCCCTTCAGTGTGAAGGAGTGGTAGAGAGACGCTGGTTCCCCGGCCTTATAAAGCCTGTCGCGCAGGCGCCGTAGGTCCCGCACGTACTCGGCTTATTACGTAATAGGCGCGATCCGGGTTACTGCGCATGCGCCCGAGGGTGCGCGCGCATCCCGTGGTCCGTCTTTACGTATTGGCCGCCGACACGGAGAGGAGGAACCAAGATCTCTGGGAGGGGGGGATCTTGTAGAGGGAGATGGTATGTCCCAATGTTCCATCTTAACCCCTGGTTGTCCAGGGGCTTGCCGTGCTGGGTGCGATTTGCTTAGGCGAGCGGGAGGCTCAAAATAGTGACAGAGGATAATCATATAGTAAAAGAAAACATCAGCGGTTACTTGTCATATAATAAGTAAAAAATAAACAATGAAATAGAGCAATCTTCCGTTTCTAGTTTTAACAGCAGTTTCAAAGATATTAATTATCTGGTTTATATGGGGGGCGATCAGACTTGGGGTATTTTCTGGGAAGGGAGGGGAAAAGAAAAAGATACAAGGAGAGGAAGGGGGAGAAGATGGGAATTTTGTTTTCCTTTTGTTTTGTTGGAAAGATATATATTTTTCCTGTAGGTAGAGGGTTTTTATGACGTGGATAAAGGATTTCATAAGGTAAAAATAAATAAATAAAAGTAATAATAAAAATAATCAAAAATAAATATAAATATATATATAAAAAAAAGGAATTACTAATAATAATCAAAATAAAATAAAATAAATTAAGATATCTTTATGGTATCCTGTAAGGAGGATGTCATATTGTTTTCTTATTGATGGAACTATATACAAGGATTTTTGTGAATGGATGAAGATAATTTAATTTCTATTTTTTGGAAAAAATAGATGTATAGTATTACGTTTACGTAATAAAAACGCATTCAGCGCTACAATCAACAAAATGGGGTAAAAGCTGCTGAACACCAGTACAGGTCAAATCTATCAAATCCCAGTTAAGCATAAAAATACAAAGGGGGTGCAGCGCTACAATATAAAATGGTAATAATATAATATTATACACTCAAAATGTATGATGTGAAAAAGTCCTTAAGGATCATCCAATCACAGATACTGTATGTGCATAAAAGTAAAGAAGAGGCTTTAGATGTCACAGAGCCAAGCTTGAGGATAAAGGGAGACCCGTGCTGTAAAGGATGAAACTATTGCACCTCTTCATATGTGACTCCATCACCAGAGTATGTGCTAGCCTCTCACCTCAATTCCCAGACCTCTAGGGTCATTGCGCAGTGTAATGTGAAACATCAAATGGGCTCCCAATCTGCACAGCAATGCCTCCAACCTCAGACCGATCAAGTAGTGTTAGGTTCCACCATGGAGAGGAAGAAACAAAGGACATCTAGTGCTCTCCGTATGATCAAAAATTTATTGCATAATAAAAAGTAACGTACTTACAAACATAGCACTTTCCAAGTGCATAACAGCAAATTAGCAGAAATAGCACAGCCAGCTGAGCGCTCGATGTGCGATCCCTTCGGATCGTTGCGGGTGACATCACAGCTCCTCCCCCGTACGCGTTGCGTCAGTGGGTGTGACTTCTTCAGCGGGGTAAATCAAAGTACAGCATACTTCATTATTTGACATCAAGAAAGAAGGCTGGAATCTACCAACAGATAGCTTATTGGTTAAAGCCCGTAGGACTACTCTGCTCCGGACTCTCCCGATGTTCCGATCCCTGAGGGGGCCAATCGTGACTCCTTGCAGCAATGCTTCTGTATTGGCTCCCTTCACATGTGACACATGTGACATCTAAAGACTCTTCTTTACTTTTATGCACATACAGTATCTGTGATTGGATGATCCTTAAGGACTTTTTCACATCATACATTTTGAGTGTATAATATTATATTATTACCATTTTATATTGTAGCGCTGCACCCCCTTTGTATTTTTATTATTACGTTTAGTCTGTTTTTCCAGATGAGAAACCCTCAAGGAAGGGACGAAAGCTTTCAATCTCGTTTAAGCCTGGTGGTTTGGTTGCCTTTAAGCGCTGTATCCATCTTGTTTCCATTTGGAGGAGTCTTTTGTTCCAGTCTCCTCCCCCTGTGTGGAATGTGTATTCTCTCAAGGGCAATAAATGTCACTTTAGGTGTTTTGTAGCCATGTTGATATCATGTGTCTCCCCAAAGGGAGGTAAGGATTACATAGCTCCATACTGTTTATGTGTTTGTTTATTCTCTTCCCCATCTCTTGGGTTTGGATCTCTGTGAACATATTTTTTCCAAGCAATGAGCCTGGAAAAATCAGAGAACAACGTCCAAAAATAAAAGTCACCTTTTCCACCTATGTCACGGATACTCTCCAAACTTTTCACCTCTTTTCTAACACAATTTGGGTCTATAACCCAAACACCCATGCACTGGATATATGTACCAATAATTTTATTTAAGATTGTACCAATAAATTTTGATTACCTTTTTACCAATTGTGTATAAACTTACTTGCCCGTAAAAGTCCCACCCTTACCTTTTGACCTGAGGCATCAAAAAATCCCCCTTCTATGTCTATACACTTGGCATTCAACTGTACCTGAAAAAATTAGGAAATCTAATTTGAAGAGCTGGGCTGATTGTTTGACTTGACCTGGATGGTTTCCTTCCTTATCTATTATGCGCGATTGACCACTCATAGCCCGAGTGTAAACATGCAATGGTAAGCTGCAGATGTGGGTACATAGCACTGGATGTTGTTTTCCTGGCTGAAGTCAAACTTTTTTCTTTTATTCTGCATAATAACATCTGGAAAAAAAAATTCTCTTGAAATCTGATAACACCTTTGTTGAATTCTTCTCCTGCAGACTTGAATGTTTGTACTAATTTGGACTATAATATTTAACTTCATATTGTCTGAGTGGTTGGTGCACATATATCTTTCACAATATTTATTTGTGCATTATGAAAATCTTACAATGTATTTATGTATGTTTAAGTTGCAGGATATCACTAGATTGAGTGTATCACAATTTTTTGCCCTGTTTATTTGTCTGCGTTAGTGCAACATTTTTTTTACACATAAGGTACATGGAGTCGGTAGAATTTTACTGCCCTTTCTTTTTAGAAATAATACACTCTAAATTGTATTTTATGGGAAAACATGCCTCATTTCTCCTTCTTCAATTGTGGCCTATTTAAGTTGCTTACATGATGTGAAATGAGTCAATACAATATTTCTGGCTGTTGTTTCTGAAATAATAAACTCTAATTTTTATTTAATGACAAAACCTGCTAATATAGTGTGCAGCGAGTCTGTAAAATATTTTTGGCAGCTGTCTCTGCAATCATGAACTCTAATTTGTATATCATGATTTCTTTCCCTCTTATAAAGCAGCCCAATCAAATGTAAATATTGTCCAGCCACTGTGCTATATGTCCGGCTTCTGTCTGTGAAATATGACACTATCATTTTTTTTAGCATAACAATTGCCAGATTTGCTGTTTGGAGGCTGAAGAGTGGGAAATTTGAGTGGACAGTGATAAACAGTTTTCCTTTTGACTACATGTGACTGTTTGCATTTTTAGGGGCTCTTTCCTTGCAGTTTTTGTTTGGGGGGGGGGGGTTTACCCCCTTTTTTTTCCTTTTTTTTTCTGTCATTTTTTAAATAGCCTTTTTGTTTTCTTTCTTTCCTTCCTTCGGACTACTAATTAAGGGGAGTGGTTAATTGGTCACAGGTGCTTCAGTTCCTCTTTAAATTTCTGCAGGATTCCTTTCTGAGCTTGCTCCTTCTTGAGCTTGCCACCTTTTTGCTTGCTGGATCTCTGATCTAGTGGACCTTGACTAAGTGGTGAGTTAAAAACCAAAGTTTAAAGCAGATTATAAAAGGAGTCTTCTGACCAGTAAGTTAAAATCTGAAATTTTCTATTAGTTGTATTATTGTTGAAACCGGGAAAATGTGTGCTAGCAAGATTGAAGGTTTTGTGCAGGGCACAGTGTGCCGCATGTATACAATAACGGAGCAACTGCTCCATAATGGATACCGCTGCGACAGATGTGAGAGGGTTGCCATTCTGGAAGCTCACATTAGAGATATGGAGGAGCAAATTTCGACACTGGACTGAACTGACAACCTTGAAAGGGGTCCTCTGCTCCCTGAGCAGGTGGCTAGTGGGGTTAATGGTGGAGGATGGAGGGGTAAATCAGGTTTATCAGGTAGGAAGGTGGGTTAATACAGTCGGAAGGAGTGGTAGGGGCTCACAGAAAAGGAAGACCAGCCCTGGGTTTGAGCACCCTAACAGATTTGCCATGTTAGATGAAAATGTGGGGGTGGCAAGCTCAGAGGTGGCAGCCCTAGATATCACTGCTATCCCTAACAGCCGGGAGAGCAGTCCGTCTAGTAGAGGTGGTGAGGGGACTGTAGGTAGGCCTAGAGAGTTGGTGGTAATTGGGGATTATTTAATAAGAAGTACTGATAGAATAATTTCGCAAACCTCAACCGAATGGTTTGCGGTCTCCCTGGTGCCAGGGTTCGGCGTGTGGTGGAATGGGTTGACAAATTACTGGGAGGGGCTGGGCATGACCCAGCTGTCTTGGTCCACATTGGAACCAAAGACAGAATACATGGAAGGTGGAGGCTCCTTAAGAACTGATTTGATGAACTAGGCTGCAAGTTGAAGGGAAGGACCTCCAAGGTGATATTCTCTGAAATATTGCCTGTGCATGTGCAACACAGGGAAGACAGGGGGAGATTAGAGAGCTGAATTCATGGCTAAAGACCTGCTGTAAGAAGGAGGGATTTGAGTTTTCAGAGCACTGGGCTGACTTTTCATTGGGGTGAAACCTTACTGCTAAAGATGGTTTGCACCTAAATGGAACATGGTCTTTTGTGCTAGGTGAGAGGTTTATGGGAAGGCTGGAGGAGTTTTAAACTAGGATTGAGGGGGAGGATTCAAATATAATGGGGCAAACAGGTCAGACAGTGGTCAGCCCCTATTGGTGGTGGAATGGGGAAAGATGGGGGGGAGTTATGACAGAAGAAAGAAGGTTCCCATGTTACAAACAACCATTGGAAATGGTACTATTTGTACCAAAATAAAATAAAAAATATGCAAAATAAGTGTGCAAAATATGACAATGAATTAAAGTGTTTGTTCACCAATGCCAGAAGTCTGCCAAGCAAAACAAGTGAGTTGGAAGCTCTGGTGCATGAGGAGAACTATGATTGAATTGGTATTGCTGAATCTTGGCTTCATTCTTCACATGACTGGGCTATTAATATTCCTGGCTATGCTCTCTTTCTGAAAGACAGGGTAAAATGGAGGGGGCGGTGGTGTCTGCCTTCATGTGAGAATTTATCTCAAAGTGAGTGTGAAAGAGGACCTAGTTGATGGAGAGTGTGATGAGTCTGAAGCAGTATGGATGGAAATGTCCATGGGTGTGCGTGATACAAAGATTATCATTGCAGTTTGTTACAGACCTCCCAGTATTAACGAGGAGGTGGAGACTCAGCTCCTGGAACAGATAGAATGGGCTGCAAGGGCTGGGACAGTGATGATAATGGGGTATTTTATATACCCAGACATTGACTGAAGTAATAGCACTGCTGGAACAGTTAAAAGGCAAAAATGTATAAACCTATTACAAGACAATTTAATGGTACAGTTTATTAAAGCCCCCCCCCCACTAGAAATGATGCTCTGTTGGACCTGGTAATCTCAAACCATGCAGAGCTTATTAGTAATGTTCATATAAAATAACATCTGGGTGGCAGTGACCATAATATCATTTAATTTAACGTTAGCTGTAAGCAAAAAATGCATATAGGAAATATAAAAACATTTAACCTTAAGAGAGCAAATTTTCCAAGGATGAGGGCTGCTCTTCAGGATATAGACTGGGAAGGAATATTGGCATTGATTAGCACAGAACAGAAATGGGAAATTTTCAAAAAGACTGTATGCAAACTCACTGCAAAGTATATTACCATGGACAATAAGTTTAAAAGGCTGAAAAATAAAACCTATGTGGCTCACGGCCAAAGTTAAAAACACTATAAATGATAGGAAAAGAGCTTTTAAAAAATATAAAAATGAAGGAACACTATCATTGTTATAAAGAATATTACAGAATATGTAAAAAGGAAATCAAGGAAGCAAAAATTAAAAATGAATGACCAATTACAAAAGATAGTAGGACAAACCCAAGCATTTCTTCAAATATATTAATAGTAAAAAGGTTAGGTCTGAGCATGTAGGCCCTTTACAAAATAATCAGGAGTGGGTGTGACTGGGGACAAAGAGAAGGCAAATTTATTAAATACTTTCTTCAGCTCTGTGTATACAAAGGAGCATGGGAAGCTCATGACCATAATGAGGATGGTTGTCATGGTTCTCGCCATGGCTTACAGACAGCCAAGCGTGGTCGCCGTTAAGTACCTGACATGGGATTTGAACCTGTGTATTTCGACATTCTGTCCTGTTATCCTACCTCTGAGCCACACTTCAGCTCATATGGATCCAGTCCTTTTAATCTGGTATTGCCTGCAGCACTAGGGGGCTGGACTTCACCTGAGTATACTCCTGTCTCTCATTGTCCACCTGAAGCTAATTGCTTATTAAGCAAGCTAGAAAACACTGCCTCTCACTTAGATCAGTGTCAGTTCATTGCTGATCTTTGTTCCAGATTGTTCCTGTTTGACAAACTTTGTTCCTGTGTTCCTGTTTCCTGAGCATGTGTTCCAGACTGACCCCGGCTTCCATCCTTACCTTCGCTCCTTGTTGTTCCCGCGATCCTTATCCGGACTCGTGTCATCCAGTGACTACAGTTATTCCTGGACTTCCCTTCACATTGCATTCCTGCCGGTCCTGCTTATTGGAGCACCTTTCCTGCCAAGCCCCCGTGCACAGATTCACAGCTCAGGTGGCTTTCTTACCTGGTCACCTTGGACTGTTTATATCTGCGTTACAGACTCCAACAAAGGTAAGCCCTGTGACAATGGTATTGACACAGCCTCAAATGATCCACATTGGCTCAAAAGTGATATGGTCCAGAAATATTTAGACAGAATAAGGGTGGATAAAGCAGCTGGACCAGATGGCATCCACCCACGCATCTTAAAATAATTAAGCACTGTAATTTCAAAGCCTTTGTTTCTAATTTTTAGGGACTCGTTAAGGACTGGAATAGTACCACTGCATTGGCGTAGGGCCAATGTGGTGTCTATATTTAAAAAGGGATCAAAGTCTTTGCCAAGTAACTATAGACCTGTTAGTTTAATTTCTATAGTCTGGAAGATACTGGAGAGTTTAATAAAAAAACACATAGTTGAGTTCTTCTTGGAAAAAAATATTTTAAGCAACAGACAGCATGGTTTCATGAAAGACAGAAGTTGTCAAACAGACCTGTTTTCTTTTTATGAGAAGATAAGTAAAACCTGGGACAGAGGGGTTGTTGTGGATATAGTATACTTGGATTTTGCAAAAGCATTTGACAAAGTTCCTCATACACGGCTAATGTGTAGGTAAAGTCTATAGGCTTGGAAAGATCAGTTTGTAAATGGATAGAAAATTGGCTAAAAGATAGAATTCAGAGAGTCGTGGTTAATGATTCTTACTGTGAATGGTCTAATGTTATCAGTGGTGTACCCCAAGGTTCAGTGTTGGGACCCTTACTTTTTAATATCTTTATAAATGATATAGGGTCTGAGATTAAAAGTACCATTTCAGTCTTTGCAGATGACACCAAAGTTTGAAGTGGAATAACTTCCTTACAGGATGTCTTTAACTTACAAGCTGACCTCAATGCACTGTTTCATTGGGCAACTGTGTGGCAAATGAGGTTTAATGTTGATAAATGTAAAAGTTATGCACTTGGGGGCTAAGAATATGCATGCAGCTTACATACTAGGGGGAGTAGAACTGGGGGAATCCGTAGTGGAGAAGGATCTAGGTGTTCTCGTAGATTCTAAGCTTAATAATAGCATGCAATACCAAGCTGTGGTTTCCAAAGCAAGCAAAGTCCATTCTTGTATTACCAGAGGCATGGACTCCAGAGAGAGCGAGATATAATTTTGCCCCTGTACAAATCATTAGTAAGACCTCATCTGGAATATGCAGTTCAGTTTTGGGCACCAGTTCTTAAAAAGGATATCGGAGAACTGGAGAAAGTGCAGAGAAGGGCAACCAAACTGATAAGAGGCATAGAGGAGCTCAGCTATGAGAAAAGATTAGATGAACTGAATTTATTCTCTCTTGAGAAGAGGAGATAAGGGGGCATATGATCAATATGTGTAAATACATAAGGGGTCCATATAATGAACTTGATGTTGAGATATTAACTTTAAGGTCAACACAAAGGACAAGGGAGCACTCTTTACGTCTAGAGGAAGACAGATTTCGTCTCCAAATATGGAAAGGTTACTTCACCATAAGAGCTGTAAGAATGTGGAATAGACACCCTCCCTCCAGAGGTGGTTCTGGCTAGCTCACTAGATTGCTTTTAAAAGGCCTGGATTATTTCCTTAGTGCACATAATATAAATGGGTACTAATATTTATAGGTAAAGTTGATCCAGGGAGTATCCAATTGCTTCTCGGGAGGAAGGAATTTCTTTCCCCTGCTGTAGCAAATTGGGTCATGCTTTGCTGGGGTTTTTTTGCCTTCCTCTGGATCAACTGAGGGTATAGGATTGTGTATATTGGATTGTATGGTTGGGTTTTCTTCATTTCCAATATTTTATTAAGTTTTTCCAAATCAAGCAATAACAAATAAAACAGAGCAAATCGTAACAGTACAAACAACATAGGGGGTTGCAGGGCATAGAAAACCCATTAGAGTGAGAACAGTTCACAGAGAGTACAACAGTGCATATACAACAAGGATGGCCATGAAGACCATTCCCCTCATCATGACGATTCATGAAGTCCAGAGAGCCCGGATGCCAACTTGGCAATGGCCACCCAGGCCCCCCCTGAAGGGTGAATTCGCCCCCCCACCCAACCTCAATCATCATAGGTCCATGGGGCAAGAGGGTGAGTGTCACAGCAACTACTACAGTGGGGATCAACAACCCCCATCTCTGTCTTGGCTTAACAACAAGAGAGAGAAAACAGGAAGTAAATAGGAGAGAATATTAGTAGAGAAAGGAGAGCATCCGAAAGAGAAAGAAAGATAAGAGGCAGAAGTCCAAGAGTGAGCAGGTCATTGCAAATGCTGCTATGCTAAGGGGGCTCAGGCGAACACAGGCTACATAGGAGCCATTAAATATTGGATCCAAAGTTCCCACGTTTTGTCGAACTGAGGTTGTTTATCTAGAAGAGTGGCCAAAAGGCGTTCATTGAGCATAATCCGTGGTTGGGTTTTCTTTACCGTTTTTTTTTTTGTTTTTTATTGGTTGAGCCAGATGGACTTGTGTCTTTTTCAACCTGACTAACTATGAACAGTGCCTTGCGAATGTATTCGGCCCCCTTGAACTTTGCGACCTTTTGCCACATTTCAGGCTTCAAACATAAAGATATAAAACTGTAATTTTTTGTGAAGAATCAACAACAAGTGGGACACATTCATGAAGTGGAACAAAATTTATTGGATATTTCAAACTTTTTTAACAAATAAAAAACTGAATAATTGGGCGTGCAAAATGATTCAGCCCCCTTAAGTTAATACTTTGTAGCGCCACCTTTTGCTGCGATTACAGCTGTAAGTCGCTTGGGGTATGTCTCTATCAGTTTTGCACATCAAGAGACTGAAATTTTTGCCCATTACTCCTGGCAAAACAGCTCGAGCTCAGTGAGGTTGGATGGAGAACGTTTGTGAACAGCAGTTTTCAGTTCTTTCCACAGATTCTCGATTGGATTCAGGTCTGGACTTTGACTTGGCCATTCTAACACCTGGATATGTTTATTTGTGAACCATTCCATTGTAGATTTTGCTTTATGTTTTGGATCATTGTCTTGTTGGAAGACAAATCTCCGTCCCAGTCTCAGGTCTTTTGCAGACTCCATCAGGTTTTCTTCCAGAATGGTCCTGTATTTGGCTCCATCCATCTTCCCATCAATTTTAACCATCTTCCCTGTCCCTGCTGAAGAAAAGCAGGCCCAAACCATGATGCTGCCACCACCATGTTTGACAGTGGGGATGGTGTGTTCAGGGTGATGAGCTGTGTGGCTTTTACGCCAAACATAACGTTTTGCATTGTTGCCAAAAAGTTTGATTTTGGTTTCATTTGACCAGAGCACCTTCTTCCACATGTTTGGTGCGTCTACCAGGAGGCTTGTGGCAAACTTTAAACTACACTTTTTATGGATATCTTTAAGAAATGGCTTTCTTCTTGCCACTCTTCCATAAAGGCCAGATTTGTGCAGTATACGACTGATTGTTGTCCTATGGACAGAGTCTCCCACCTCAGCTGTAGATCTCTGCAGTTCATCCAGAGTGATCATGGGCCTCTTGGCTGCATCTCTGATCAGTCTTCTCCTTGTATGAGCTGAAAGTTTAGAGGGACGGCCAGGTCTTTGTAGATTTGCAGTGGTCTGATACTCCTTCCATTTCAATATTATCGCTTGCACAGTGCTCCTTGGGATGTTTAAAGCTTGGGAAATCTTTTTGTATCCAAATCCAGCTTTAAACTTCTCCACAACAGTATCTCGGACCTGCCTGGTGTGTTCTTTGTTCTTCATGACCCATTAGGCACAGAAAAGAATCTTCCCATTGACCAATCCTTCACCTCGTGTAAAAGTATGGACTCTTAACGGATGTCTGATGATCAATAATCAGATTAAGGATTTTGATTACGAAGGCGTCCACTTTTTAAGGTGCCTCTGATTTTTCTGCTGTCTGCTTTCAAACACATGTGCAATATCACTTTTTATTGTTTAAATTAATAACTTTGGCGTGCTGCAGCTGTAGTTAAACCAATCAGCAATGTCAATGTATAATAAATGTATTAGACATTAAACGGGATCAGAGGGGTGAACAGCCAGCTCAGAGACAGTCCAGTGAAATTAAATATGCTTTTATTCAGCAAAAGGCAAAACAAACAGAAGAAACAGTCTTGTCTTGTAACACAAATCCACAGAAGAGTAAATCACAGTCTTTGCAGCAAGCAGGCTTAAAGACAACTATTAGACAGCTCTAACCAGAGCTACAGTCTCTCATAAGGCTTGGTTCACCCAGCAGGTCACAGTCCAACAATGGAGCTTCCCTCTCAGCATGCTGATGTCTCTTCACTCCTAGCAAACAGCTCCACAGATACTTTCAGACCAGCTGCTTAATAAGCAGGTCTGAAAGGGAAGTACCTGCCCTCTATAATTAACCCTCTCTTCAGCCTGTCCCAGGCTGACTCTCTACAATAAGTTAAGTATGTGATGTCAGAATACAGTGTTGGTGATACTGTCAGTGTGAATCATACTGGTTTGTAACTCTGCATACAGTTGTAGTCATCTCCCAACCATGTAATTTAAAGAATTTGTGCTTTTTCCATGTCACTTTTAAAGTAACATAAAAAAGAGGGCCTTGAAAATAGCAAGAACTGATTTTCAAAATGTTTTTGCATTGAATCCTATAGGCTTTATATTAAAGTTGACATACTGCATAATAGTAATAGTACTTTATAAGTATTAGTACTTTTTAAGCAAAAAAGACCACTGGGTTGTATCTGTTTAATAAAAAATCATAGGAAACCAGTGTACTAAAGTCCACAGATGCAGCTTTTTACTCTTCAAATACAGTCAAACTGGCATACTGTTTACCAAAAATGTTTTTATCATGTGACATTTTCAAAAATGAATACGGCTTAAATGATAAAAAACATAGGAAAAAAAATGGGGGGAAAAGGTATCGGCAAGAAAAAGGAGCATACATTCAATTAGTAAAAGTTTCCATATTTTATTTAGGTATCAAACATTTAAAAACATTCATGCCAATACATCCATTAAGCCAAATTATGCAATAACAAATCAACTTAAATCAGATAAATGATTAAAAGGTGTGGAAAATCTTTAAAAAATTGTGGGAAATGTTGAATAATGATGAAGAACGGAAAATTAGTGTGGTAATAATAGTGCTTAGAAAGCTGGTGACTATACATACACAAATGATTCGTGGACACAAAATGCAAAATCCATAATAATATAAATGATGATACATATACAAATGAGTGAAATCTGGTGCAAAAAAGTGCTTGATATTTTGTGAAAAAATATAAATAAACAAATAAAGTGAAACTTCTTGCTAAAAAATTTCCCAGTGCAAAAAAAATGATATAACGTGGCTGAAGGTGATATCTCAAAATATAATAAGTGACTTTTCTTTGTGAGATCTGAATGGTGTCATGCAGATTGAGCAAGATATCCAAAAATAGGTGCAATGGCCGCTCACCTCACATCACACCAATAAAGGCGTTCTTTGTATTAGGGTAGTCGTTCAAGGATCCCGGATAATGGATTCCTCCTTTTCTCCTTTAGGATGGAATTTTCAATTATAGGCTCCCTCGATAGCCACTCTTTAATTTTATGAACTCTTTATTTGAACAGATTACTGTTCTCACTCCCAGTTGCTCAAAGAGACAAATTTGGGGCTCCCATGGTGAAGTATGTAAGGTTTATTTCAAATAAAAAACAAGTAGTAACTTACAATTTAGGCAGAAGACAGCAAGCAGCCGCAATAGCGGTGTATTCGCACGGGGACTTCCGGTTTACGGCCGTAACCGGAAGTGACGTCACCTGGTTCCTCCCGACGCGTTGCGTCACTAAATCACGTGACTTTCTCAAGGGTAAGGAAGTTGGTGACAGTCTCGCATCTATATAGCTAGATAGTAACCACGGAAACCATCTACGGAGGATCGTTTACACTAACATTGCTGGACTATAAAAAAAACCCTCATTGGGGATTAATGGGCTGAAATCCACATTTAAAATACCGGACTAAAAATATAAAATGCCATTTGCTGATATAAATCTACCCAGCTGCATGTGTTAAATACTGAGTAATCCAAGTAGACATATATAATAATGGGCTGTAAATCACATTAAGAACACCGAATAAAAGCATAAGGACGCCATAAGCTAATATTTAAACGGCATACATAAATAATGAGTATACCTAATAAACATATCAACTCTCAAGTGTATAAAAATCTCAAGTGTATAAAAATACAACAAGAAATGGGCATATTAATGTATAATGAAAAGATAATAAAAATATATAAACTTCATTTAAATTGAGCAACAAGAGGTCACATAAAGTGAACGAAGGATAATGTAACAAAGGAGGAAAGGTGCATGTTGTATGAAGGAATAAAAATGGGAAATTAACAATATTCATATTAAAATTCACATTTTTCAGGCTAACCTGATCAGACCCTTGAGTCTCTTCTATGGACACACAAGTCCACTGACACCCACATCTGATCTGATCCTGTTTGCCAAAAATAGACAGATGGTGGTCCTATACCCCATCTGATAGAAACAGATAGGTGGTTTGTTTCCATCCGATTACCCCATAGAACTGTGCATACTCAGAGGGAAATAGCAGAGAGATCTGCCGCTATCAAGCGGATTCCGCATCATGGAGGCGCCCATGTGAAAAGGGCCTAAACATTCTTATGGTTTAGGGGATTAAACATTATTCATAAGTAAGACTGTGACTCAAGACAGTATTCCTCTTTGTTTTCGAAAATGTGTTTCTAACATTTGGATTCTGTCATTTTAGTATTTCAGCTGAAAGAACCATTGGATCATTCAGCAATATTACTGACCTGAGAGCAGATAGTAAGATATAATTATGATTAAATTTGCACCTGTTATTCACAGTATTCTGAGCGAAGTAAAAAATTGCAACAAAGGGATTGAAATGGCCATGACAAAGCTATTATGTAGTTATCCCAAGTAATAAAATGTTTGAATATTTGCCATGATGGACATCATATTATTTTTTTTTTCATAATGTGCCTGGATTTTAAAATACACACGTGAGTAATTAAAATGTGAGGAAACAAAAGTAATATCATGAAATTCAAGGAACTGAGATGTCATTTGCAGTATTGAATATAATACATAATGAATTTTTTTCTCTAGACAGTTACTCAACAGAGAAAATTGAGCCTGTTTCAAGATGAACTCCAGCCAGATATAAAAGGTAAAATGTAATGCAACCCTAAATGTATTAATACCTTATTGAATGTATTATATGTATTTTCTTAAGAGACCCTGTCACCAACTTACTAAAATAACAGGTAAAAGCACGGAAAAGTCAAATGATTTAAATGCTGGTTTTCCTTTCCATAAATAATTTTTATTCACGGTAAGCTAAACCTGATAGAAAAATTGACTATTCCAGGTAAAGTAATTTTCCTGGGACAGCTCCCTCACTTCTTGCACGGCAAAGCCCTTTTCTCTTCTAGAAGTGGCAAATTACTTTCGCTGCTGGCTCAGTTTCTTTTCCTTTGCCTTCACTTCCCTACTTAATTTTGTGTAGTTGCCTTGGGGAAGACTATATGATAATATTATATCCAAACACATTTTATTGAAAATATATGTTGCATACAATACAAAAGCATATCAATTGTACAGTTTAGGATCCTAGTACAGAACCAAGTTCAGAACAAAAACATTGTATGTACATGGATGCAAACAGCTAAAAAGGGACATCATAGACAAGCTAAAGAGATAGTGAGTATCAAATGACAAATCTCAATCATCAAATGCATGAGTATACCCCCAGTGTATAGTCTCATAGAACATAAAGGGGGAGGGTAGCAATGTCTGGGGGGCAAAAACAAAAGGAAGAAAAGGCATACGGCAGGGATCCTCCCTGATTATGCCCATCATATAAAGAGAGCACACAAATCTAGATCAGGGGTACAGTAAGAGGAAGAAGGAAGGTCGTTTAGGTGCAAGAGATGGCAGGCAGATCATTAATCAAAGTAAAGGCATCTGTGAGGTGATTATAGCTATCAGTCATTTAAAAATGAAGCCTGTGGGCCAAAGTGGACATACACTCGGGAAGGGGAATCCTTTGTAATGCAAATTAGTTCCTCCATATCAGCGATCTTTCACAGGCGAGTAAGCCATTCAGATATGGAGGGAGTATGGGTCGTACTTCAGTGAGAGAGTATACACATCTTAGCAGCTTTTACCATGTGCATCACAAGTGATTTAAAATAGGCTTTATGAGAGAAAGGTGTGATGGACAAAATATTGCACCACAGAAAAGTCCAGGATATAAGTTGTCATCTGAATCTCAGAATTTGCCATGGACCAAAAGGGTTGGAGCAACAGGTATTTACACCAGGCGTGTGAGAATGTGCTTACATCTTGATGGCAGTGCCAGCATTGGTTAGACAGGATCAAATTACATTTATGAAGCAGGCCATGGGTCTGATATCATCTTGATAAGAATTCTGAAAGATTTTCCGCAAAACATTAACAGACCCTTTGTAAATCATCCAGTAGATATGGTCCCAATCATCAGGAGAAAGGTCGAGTCGGAGGTCCCGTACCCAGGCAAAGCATGTCTTCTCAGCATCTCAGGGTTTATTCGAAGAGAATACGTTTTGGACTGTACAGATGATATGCTGTTGAAGATAGGTCTTAGAGCCTAGTTTCTCGAAAAGGGTAAGGGATCGCAACACTGTCAAAGAGCGATCTACAAAATGGAGGAAGTAGCGTAGCTGAAAGTAGATCTACAGGGTTAAGGGGATGTCAAGATATTTTGAGTTTTTTTCGATCGAGGAGTTTACTGTCTCCGAAAAAATGGTGGGCGCGTATGACAGAGCTAGGTTCGGCGCCTGAATGTGCTGGACATCCTGGATGGAAACTCTTGGTTCATCTGGACAGGCGTCAAGGGACCTAGGACTGAAAACAACCAAAGTTTCATACAGATTTCTCGAAAGAAAGACAAGTTGATATTGCTTGTTTCCTTTTTCCTTAAGGCGCTGTGCTTTTACATTTTATCTGTCAGTGTTGACTCCGCAACAACACATATGCTTGTATTGAATATCCTAACAAATCTGATTGTTCTCTCATGATGTATCTCTTATAAAACTCAATAAAATTATTGAAAAGAAAAAAAGATAAAGTCTGCCTAATAAGCCGGTGGTCTTGAAGGGTGGTTGGGACATGGCGCATCAATAGCCAAGGAGTAGAGCTGAAAGGCAGGTCAGAAAAGGAATCTTCCAGCCTCACCCAATCTTTAGCATGAAGATGAATGTTCCAGTTCACAGTCCTAGACAAGTGACATGCTCAATAGTAATTGTATAGGACTGGGAGACCTATCCCTCTCTTCTGTTTGGGTCTAGCCCACTGATCATAACTAATTCTCAGACATCCATGGCACCATAGGAATGTCTTAAAAAGCCATTTAAAGGAACATAAGAATGCAATGGTAGCTGAATCGAGACTACCTGCAGGATATAAAGCAGGTGGGGCAGAACATTCATGTTAAGGATAGCCACCTGTCTGATGGGTTCATCCCACTTATGAAGATCGTCTGTCACAGTAACTAAGAAGGGTTAGTAATTCATGGAGTATAGTTCGGAAAGTCAGACAGGTAGTTAAATACTCAGGTAAGTAATAGCATCCCACTGCCATGTGAATGGAAAATTGATCTGGCATTGCGAGACAGTAGAGTAGGGTGATGTTAAAGTAAAAGTGCACTGCATTCGAGCACCACAAACAAAAAATGCCTTTTTAATATTCAAAGAAATCTCCTCCATCCATCCATGTCTCCATGATTTATGTTGCTGAGAAATTACTTTGAAAAACACAGCCCCTGGCATTTCTAGCAGTTTCCATCTTTAGTAAGGGTAGATGATTCGTGTATCATTTACTTCCTAGAATCCATATGCCATTAGCTCAGTCATAGGCTGAGCTGAGAACCTTCCCTCCTCTCCTGAAGGCTACTGGGATGTGTGACATCATTTGCCTAGGCCTGGAAACCAGGAAGTAACTTTAGAAATGTAAAAAAGAAAGTTTAAAACACGTGAATTTGATAGGCTTTTCTATCTATTTTCTAATGCTAGCAGCATAAGGATTAAAAATAGTCCATGTTGATTGAGAGCATGAAATTGCGCTTTAAGGTGTTAACGTGAGATTTTCTAAAGTAACTTTTGAAATTGGAAATATACTGCAAGAGGCCAAACTCCTTTAGTATACTGGGAAGCATGATGTGCGGCTCCCAAAAAAAGCTGCCAGTTTATATGATTGACCCCCTATTGTCAAACCTTTAATATCCCCGTTCCCTCAGAGGTGACACAGAAAAGGCTCCAACGTAATTACGAAAAGAATTGGGGACAAGAGACATTCTTGTCTCGTGCCATTATGGAAGGAGAAGGCATTCAAGAGGTGGCCATTGACCCATACTCTCACTGTTGCAGGGGCAAAAACATGATTAAGTTAAGCAAGCAATCTCTTCTCAGATCATGCGGAGAACCGCTGTCATGTAGTCCCAGACCAACCTGTCGAATGCCTTCTCTGCATCCAAAGACAGGAAGAAACCTTACTGATTTGAATTGGTAAGCCAATGGTGTAGGTTCAGGGTTTTAATGGTATTTTTCCTGGCTTCCCTATCCGGGGCAAACCCTACTTGATCTTTAGCAATTAAACACTGGCAGTAAATGGTTAGTCAAAATTGTAGCAAAGATTTTTATGTCGACATTTAGTAACAAGAAAAGTTCCACCAGGGTATTCAGATATGTCTTGTAGTAGGCCACCGTAAATCCATCCTGGACTTTTGCACATTTTAAGTTATTTAATAGCCAATTTAAATTGAGTGAGTGGTCCATCTATCTTATGGGCTGCAAAGTGGGAGATGGTCTTAGGGCAGTAAAGGTTCAGAAAGTCTTGGATCACAGTCCAACGAGGTCTCGTGTTATCTAAAGAGTCAATGGCATGAGGCAGATTGTAGAGGTAAGAATAGTAACATTGAAATTGAGTCACTATATCAGTAGTGGCAGCTAATGTCTGGCCCAAGGGAGTGTAGAGCCCTAGCCTGAAGTTTTCCACTTTTGTTGCCTTGTTCAGAATTTTTGAGCCTAAATTTTTGCTTCATTTTATGGCCACATTCTTCTAAAACTGAGTTCTTACTTGAAGGAGCTCCTGATAAATTTGATGAGCCTGGGTTTGCTTATGATCAGCTCCAGGATCTAAACCTTCTGCAGGAGGGTAGCGAGCGAGACCTGCGCAACCCGTTTCTGTGCTGCAGACATCGCCAGTGGTGTCCCCCCTACTACGCATTTATGGGCATCCCACTTCAACAGCAGAGTCAACGCAATAGGATGGTGATCAGACATAAACATTGGTTCAATTGTCGCAACTGAGAAAAAAGGGGGGTGTCTTTGAAAAAGGAAAAGGTAGTCAATTCTCGACCAATGGCTGTGAGGTGGGGAAAGAAATGTGAAAGAATATATATATTAATTTCCGCGCTAGTGAAATATTAAAACAGTGTAAATGAACCAAAACTTGATATAAAGTAGTGAATAAATATACACACTCTTTAAAGAAATAAATACAAAGATATAAATATATAAAAATACATAAAAAATAAGTGCATGTATGCAGCTGCTGCAACTCTAAGTAAACCTTAGATAAAATATATAAAACCAAAATTAAGCAGCGCTAGCATATAACTGCAATAACAATTTAGAGATATATGTGAAATAAATAAATGAATAAAATAGTCCTTGTGAAATCTGTGAAGGAATCTGAATAAAGTGCTCAAGTGCAGAGATAAATAACTTAAAGGTGCTTCTAGGTGATGGTGACCCCTCTTGGCTCCCCACTCACCACAATGCCAGATTGTTAGCGCTTGAAGTATATGCTACACAGAGCCTCCTTTCATGGACTATCATTCGGTGTATTCATATATCCTCGGATAGAAGTAGGTAGGTAGAAGTAGGGGAAAAAATGTATAGTCCTCTTCCCCAGGGTGAAGAATGCACCAGGTATTATGTAGCAAGAGATCATACATTTTTAATTTGATTTGTTTAAGTTGCACGATATGGCATATATAAGGTGCCAGAGGAGGTATCCTCTAATGGATTGAGCGCTAGGTTAATGTCGCCTTCCAAAATGAGTAAGCCTTATTGGAAGATGGCCAAAATTTGCATAAATTTCCTGGGCAGCCTTAGGACTGCAAATATTAGTGAGAGGTATTGGGCTGTCCCAAAGAGATCCTTTAAGAAAAAGGTAATGAAATGAAAATTTTTAAAAAAAAAAACAATATTTTTTTCCTTTCTGCTATAAAACATATCCAATTAAAAATGTAATCAAATTTCTTAATAAATTTAGGCCAATGTATTTTACTACATGTTTCTGGAAAAAAACATCCCAATAAGCATATATTGATTGGTTTACGCAAACGTTATAGCGCCTACAAACTATGGGATATATTTATGGATTTTTTATTTTTTTATTTTTATACAAGTAAAGGCGGCGATCAATGACTTATAGCGGGACTGCAATATTGCAGTGGACAATCAGACATGGAACTAACACTTTTAACACTTTGCAGGAACCAGTGACACTAATATGGTGTCAGTGCTAAAAATATGCACTGTCACTGTACTTATTGTGATGAACTGCTTAGCACCTCACCTGGTGCTTCTGCCAAACAGTGCCTCCTGCCCTCAAAACACTTCCAGCAGACCGAGAGCTACCAGCCTCTTTACTCCAAGCATTGTACATAGACAAGATATTGAGGTAAAAAACAAAAGGATTGACTCTTTTTCTAAACTAAGGCACATACTCTATACCCCCCAGGAGAACATCCCCCTCTTGGGAATATTAGCATGACAATGCAAACGTCAAACAGTATTATCATTAGTACATCTACAACTAGTCACCTAGACAATGCTTTAATTAATCAGGAATCCCAACCCACCTCAGTAGTCTACAAAAGTCTATGGGACAAAACTCATACAATGTTCCAGCAGTCTGGAGAAAATGGAATTAATTTATTTTCATAAATTTCTTGAGGGAGATTGTTGATAAGTATTTCTGTCCCAGCACAGATAGCAAGCAATTGAGCTATAGGTTTGAAAATGACCTGCTAAGCTTTTGCTAGACTTGCTAGGCTTCACAAGTTTGTTGCACAATTGCAGCCAGTCCGCATTGCATGAATCCAGATCAACTTTCTTTGCAAACATTCTGCAAGTCTGCTGCAAGTTCTGTTCTTCAGTAATGTTGTGCAATGGTCAACCAACAACAGGAGTCACAGTGACTTGCAGAGCTCTTGCTGTAAACTCACGACTGCAATTTTGCTCTTGCTAGAGTCTTGCCATGCAAATTTGCTAGAAATTGGAAAAGTGTCAACTAGAACTTGTGCTTCAAACGCTCTGCAGGTGTACTACTTGCCAGTGAAAATGTGTAGCAATTCAACACTGTCACAAATTTGTCACAAGTTATCCTTGCTATCAGGGAAGTGGATGAGCTTCTCAAACCCAGTCTGGGCCACCATATTCCCTCTGACCATTATCCTGTACAAGATTAATAATACATCTTTCCATCCCCTCTAGAATGGAAGCTTTATTGTCTTTATTCAGAGCGTTAATCCAAGCCTCACTATCAGCGTTCATTATGTTGTTGTCCATCATTAGAGAATAATCTGCTCTCTTCATGGGATCAGAGGTTGAACTGAGCTCTTTACCATGCTCTGAATGGGGAAGCAGACAAAATCCACAGTCTCTGCCATGGCCCATAATGAGTGGGGAGAAGGCTAGCCCCTAGTCCACTCCAAAAGCCCCTATCTGAGTTGGGTTTTTCACATTGACACTGGCTGGGAGGAGTTTAAACATATTGGGTGATCAAAGGTATAACTGTAGGCCTAACCAGTGTTTTTGTGTACTGTATGTGCTGGTTTTATGAGCGGAAGAGATGGATTTTATTTCCTGCTTTGCAGGGACACAAAATACATCCCTTCCCTCCTGTCAGAATTGAGATCTTTTACTGACGATCAGCGGGCGCTTGGCCCCTGTAGGTAAAAGTGGAAAATCATGTATATATATATATGCGATCCTGCACAGGAGGGCCACCCTGTAGCAGTAAATCTGCTATAGGGTGGTCCAGAAGTGGTTAAGAGTGACAGATTTTGTTGTGGGTTTGAGGGAAGTCATGATGTGTATAGGCAAGGGTCAGACGAGAGCTAATAGAGATGACCTAATATGTTCAGGGGATGGGAAGAGAGGCCGGAGGGGAAAGGAAATGCTGAAGAGGCCTTGTGGGCAAGCAAATTAGAGGAAGGAAAAAGTGTAGTGAGGAGAGGGGAGGAAGAGAGAGAGAAAAGAAAAAAAGGGGGGGCGGGGTAACACCACTATCTGGAGGTGGGATTACACCAGCTATCTCACCCTTGCATGAGGATGAGGGTCTGAAAAATGTCAGCGGGTTCACTATAAAACAGAAAAAAATGGGGTTTAAATTTAGAGAAAAGTGCAGAGCCTATGTAAACTTAATAATCCAGAAGGTAGAAGTTATTTACATGAAATATTCACATGAAATATATCGTTAGAACAAATCTAGGGGAAAGGCTCAACTGAGCATTAAAGATCAGCGATACACAGAGCATCAAGGAGAGTCAAAAATGTGGAGAGTGTAAGCTAGCAGGTGCTCCGGGAGTATTTAGAGAAAAGGGGCATGTATTATATTAAAACAAAACACGCCATAAAGTAGTAAAGCAGCCCAAAAGCAATAATAGCATAGGATTGCCAGGGACAGGAAAGAGGAAAGGGATTTGAGGTGAGGGGGGCCAGGGAAGAAGGGAGATGTGAAAAGGTAAGTGGAATGGGGAGGTCTATAAAAGGCCAGCAATACAGCAATGTAATATACAACTGGCAGGTGTTTAAATGTCAATAGGAAGTTGAAGCGTAGCAGTTGGAAAATCATATAAAGCTCACAGGCATGAGAGACATTCGGTGATTCATCCTGCAAGTCTAAGTAGCAGGGGTATGAACAAAAGACTTTACAAAGCAATCAGGGGGTGAGGTGAGGAGGGGGAAGAATCTTTACCTACTCTGCCATCCCTATTCAGAAGGGGTCCATTAAGCTTACGGCAATCAAAAGGGATGAGCAGAGAGATATACAAGGTGGGCAGATCAGTTCTATGCATCAGATCTGCGAAGTAGACATGCCGGTGAATGAGCGATACCTCCTAATTTCACAGTAGCAAGAGCCCAGATACCAGATAACCATTGTTATAGCTAAGGGGGAAGTGGGGATGGGTGGGGAGGAAAGAAGGAAAAGGTGCTTGAGAAGAAGTAAGGAGGGAGGGAAAGGGGAGGAGGACTGATTACGGGGAAGACACAGAGCAGGGTAGAATCAAAGAACAAGAGAGGGGGGAGAGAGGAGTGAAGGGAGCAAGGTATAGAACAGGATGGAGGAGCAAGGAAGAGAGGGGAAGGGCAATGAAACTCCTAGCCATCAGCTTCATTTAAAGGGCAGTGGTGTATAGGAGCAAGTAAAAAAAAGCAGTAAACACAAAGTTACAGTAAAGAACACTAATAGCTATATGACAAACCAATTATGAGCATAAAACAGTGCGGCACACTCCTGGAGATGGTACAGAGGGTGTGGCGCCACAAGGGTTACCAGCTGCAGGCAGGTAGGTAGAACCAGGAGCCACATGTGGCGCCACACCCTCTGTACCATCTCCAGGAGTGTGCCGCACTGAGCCGCAAGGGGAGCCCTCTCAACCCCCTGACACCGGAGCTTTGAGACCGAGCATTTTCACTCCATCGCGTTCAGGTCAGTTTTGTATTTAGTTAATTATGAACACTTGCATCAGCTTTGCCACCCCATCTCCTGTCATCTTGTTACAGTTCACCAGAGCCCATAACACCTTATCCAGCTTGGGACTTCATTACCTGCTACACTGCAAATGAACTATTAGTGTGTAGTGTCCATGTTTTATGCTCATAATTGGCCTGTTCCAGTCCCAGACCTCGGCCAGTTCCTGTCTCCGCTACTAGAGACTATTCCTCGGCACAAGGTAGCCCGGCTGCTTCAGAGCCTTTTGAAGACTCATACCCTGCTGTGATTCCAGCCTGTTCCAGTTCGCTCTCGGATTGCTCCTGGTTCTACCTACCTGCCTGCAGCTGGAAACCCATGCCACTTGTGGAGCAATCTGAGAGCGAACTGGAACAGTCTGGAATCACAGCAGGGTATGAGTCTTCAAAAGGCTCTGAAGCAGCCGGGCTACCTTGTGCTGAGGAATAGTCTCTAGTAGCAGAGACAGGAACTGGCCGAGGTCTGGGACTAGAACAGGCAGCGTGAACCGTGGTACAAGCCAAGGTCATGCACAGGAGACGACCAGAATAGCCAAGGTGAAATAGGATTTAGTTCGTTAGGTAGGTAGGTAGGTAGGTAGGTAGGTAGGTAGGGAGGGAGGGAAAGTGTATTGCACTTGATGGTGGCATAGCTGGTAGAATACCAGACTTGCATTTGCAATGGTTGTGAGATTGAATCCCTTAGTCTACGGGTGTTTTATAAGTGGAATATTATATTTTATAATTAATAATACATTGCATTTTGGAAAAAAAAATAATACATTGCTAGCAGGGAGAGAGAAGTTATTTATATATATATATATATATATATATATATATATATATATATATATATATATATATACAGTATATAGGCACTTTAGTTTATATTAGTTTATGTCAGTATTGCTGAAATAAAATGGCGTGGGGTCCCCCCTAGTCCATACCAGGCCCCTCGGGTCTGGTGTGGATTTTAATGGGAACCAAAATTAAAAAAAAAACGCGTGGGATTCCCCCTAACATCCATACCTTACCCGAGCATAGGATGGGGATGGGTCAAGTGAGCGCCCCCCACCTGAACCATTCCAGGCCACATGCCCTATACATGGGGGGGTGGGTGGCTCTGCCCCCCCACCCCAAAGCACAGGCAAGGGTCTCTTCCCCACAAACCTGGGCTGTGGTTGTGGGGGTCTGCGGGGGGAGGCTTATTAGATTCTAGAAGCCCCCTTTAACAAGGGGACCCCCAGATCCTGCCCCCCCCATGTGAATGGATATCGGGTTCATGGTACCCCTACCGATTCACCAAAAAAGTGTAAAAAAAAAAATAATGACAAAAGCCAGTTTTGGAAAAGTCTTTCATTAAAAAATAAAAAAAATACTGTCCCCCGATCAGCCACCCAAAAAATAGAAAAAAAAAGAAGAAGCTCCTACTTCTCCAGAGGCTTCCCGCCAAATGAGCTGTTTTGATTTAACAGCTCTTATATAGTGACCTGACATCACAAGCCATCCCACAATGCACTGCTCAAATGCAGTGAATAAATTACTGATGTCAGTAATTTATTCACTACACCTAAAGCAATGGATTATGGGGCGAGAGCCCTATAAAAGAGCTGTCAAATTCAGATAGAAGCTAGTTAGCCAGATTAGCTTAATTGGTAGAATAACACAGTGCTCCCCAACCTTTTTATCGCCACGGACCAGTCAACGTTTGATCATTTTTATGTGGCCTGCTGAGGGGGGGGTGGGGGACGTCAATGCAGAGTGACCAGCATGCCCCCAATCAATGCACAGTGCCACAGCATGCCCCCAATCAATGCACAGTGCCACAGCATGCCCCCAATCAATGCACAGTGCCACAGCATGCCCCCAATCAATGCAAAGTGACCACAGCATGCCCCCAATCAATGTACAGTGCCACAGCATGCCCCCAATCAATGCACAGTGCTACAGCATGCCCCCAATCAATGAACAGTGCCACAGCATGCCCCCAATCAATGCACAGTGCCACAGCATGCCCCCAATCAATGCACAGTGACCACAGCATGCCCCCAATCAATGCACAGTGCCACAGCATGCCCCCCATTAATGCACAGTGCCACAGCATGCCCCCAATCAATGCAGAGATGCCAGCATGCCTTCTTTCAATGCAGAGATGCCAGCATCCCCCCCCCCGCGAGACCAGTGCACTTACCTCACAGCAGCTTCTCTTTAGTCCCCGCGTCTCCTCGAGTCCTCAGTCTTCCTGCCTACTCCTCGGCCAATGGCATGGGGTTTGCCTTTCGGCCAATCAGGAAGCAGGAGGACCCGCTCCCTGATTGGCCAGGAGGAGGATCCGTGTGACAATAGCGAATTTTAATTTGCTATTGTCACACAATGGGTGGGCTCGGGGTGCACTGCTCTGCGCCCTGGCCGCCACAGTAAAATAATTTAAAGTTCCTCGGGAGAGAGTAATAAGTTTCACAGCTACCTCGGTGGCATAGCTGTTAGAATAACAGGCTAGCAAGTGAGAGGCTGTGGGTTCAAATCCATGACCCAACGGGTGATTAATAGTCACTTACATTTAAGCCTTTAAAATGAGGACTTGTGATTTTTCATGTTCGTGTTCGTATGTTCGTTAGAACATTTCCCCTGTTTGAGATATTCTGGTGCAAACCGAACAGGGGGTGTTTGGCTCATCACTATCTACCAGGCCTAGGCTGTGGGCTTGGTGTTCCTGTCTGGATCTTGCCCTCCACCCAGGGAGAGGCATCAATACTGTTCACTATATTCAGCATTACCGCATAAATGTGATTTTGTTTGTTGATTTTACAAGTTTTGCACTAAGTGCTCAAGGGGGTATTTAGTTCACATCCTTCTCGTACTCAGTTACTTCCCCCCCAAGTAGGTTTGTCCTCCCATGAGAGGATTGTCTTTTGCCTTTTGTATTAGGCAGTATCGGGAAGGAGTTTCGCTATCTCCTCCCCGTTTAGGTAAGCATTTATGCCAAGTTTTCCTTTTTTCTCTTGTTCTGTTCCAGTTCTTAAATCCGTAACTAACAATTCTACATGGGGATACAGAGGATGTGACCTAAATATTTCACCAACATGCTTACCTTCACACTGCAAGAGGTATTGATTTTTTCTTATGGCTGCTAAATTTACTTTATTTTTTTATAATGTAGAGGGGCTATGCTCACCTCAGAGGAGGGGATGGCTGTGGCAGGAACTACATCATCTAAACCCTGATATCATATTACTTCAGGAGACATACTTCACTGCCACCTCTACACCTCGTCTGCCATTACAACCATAAATTCAATGGTTCCACTGTGTATCCCCCATATTGTGAAGGCGAGGGGTGTATCTATTGCCATATATAAAACGTGCCTGTTCTCTCTGGTAGCTTCTAAAATAGACCCGAAGGGTAGATTTTTGTTTCTTAAGGGATTGATACATGGTCAGAAATATACAATAGCGGCTCTTTATGCCCCAAACTCTAGGACACTCGCATTCCACTCAGACACTCCGAAGCAGCTCCTTGATTTTTGGGACAGTATGGTCTTGCTTTGGGGGAGACTTCAACATAGTCCTTGATCCAGATTTGGACTCTTCCTTGGGCAAAACCTCCATTTCATTTAGAGCACTGAAACACATCAGGAAATTGCTGTGAGAGTGGCATCTAGTCAATTGTTGGAAAGTGATGAATGTGAAGGTCAAAGACTTCAGTTACTACTCTAAAACCCATGATACCTATTACTGTCTAGATCTAATTTTTGTAGACCAGTTCTATCAAAGTAATGTCTTTTCGTCCACTATAGGCTCCATCACATTATCCGGTCACTCCCCTGTGTCATTATCATTTTACCCTCCAGACGCACAACAAAGAGTGAGAAATTGGTGACTTAATGAAACCCTCTTAGATGACCCCTCTATTTTGAATTTGGTAAAAGGTTCTTTACAGCTCTACTTTGAACTAAATTCTACAGAGGAGGTATCTCAACAAGCGGTCAGGGAGGGTCATAAAGCCATGATTAGAGGGGAGTTGATTGCTCATGGGACTAGAGAAAAGCAGCGAGAGATCTCAGACCTACTTTCCAAAATTCACACCCTAGAACTTAAACATAAGAGTCACCATGATTCCACAGATGCTGAATCTCTGGATACCCTGCGACATACTTTATCTCAATGCTTGGAATGCAAAGCAAGGGAAAGGTTGTGGTTTTGGGCACACCACTTCTATGAACATGGCAATAAGTGTGGGAGAATACTGCTCACATGTTAAGGAAACAGCAAGCCTCCCACCATGTTCACTCCTTAACAGTACAAGATAGACCTATCTCTGATTCTGCTACCATAGCCAGAGAATTTCAACATTACTACAAGTCCCTCTACATTATTGATCCAACTCCCACTACAAGAAATTCCACAAATTTCTCTGAACGAATTCAAACATATTTGCAAAAGTCCACCCTCCCTCAGCTACCTGACGAGATATTAGCAGACTTAGATCACCCCATCTCCTCTTTAGAACTGAGTAAGTATAATTGCTGAATTGCCTGAAAGTAAAAGTCCAGGCCCAGATGGCTTCACGAACCAGTATTATAAAAAACTACTCTCCACCCTTGTTGATTTAATGTGTGCTTACTTTAACCACATCACGGTGGATAACCCTTTACCACCAGAGGCCCTTCTAGCCCACATATTAGTAGTGCCCCAACCAGGACGAGATTCCCAAAACTGTGCCAATTACCGGCCCATTTCTCTACAGAATTCGGACACTAAGATCCTAGCCAAACTCCTTCTGGTTCGCCTTCAGGATCATATTACAACATTGATTTATCCAGACCAGGTGGGTTTTGTGGTGGGCTGTGAGGCACGCGACAATACCATCTGTGCCTTACATGTCCTGCATGGTGCTCAAACTGGTCCTGATGGTGTATCCTGTGTTGTATTGTCAATGGATGCAGAGAAATCCTTCAACAGGGTTAACTAGACCTATATGATGAAGGTGTTATGAACCCTTGGGCTTGGTGAGAGGATACTTGGATGGATTAGGGCACTGTACAGCAACCCCAGAGCAAGAGTAAAGGTCAATGGGACTCTTTCTGAACCCTTTGACATTCACAATGGAATGAGACAAGGGTGCTCACTGTCGCCACTTCTCTTTGCATTAGTTTTAGAGCCCTTCATTAGACACTTCTGTCTTCTCTGCCTGTGCTAATGGAGGAATTACACGCGTTGGAGACCTATCTAATTTTAAGCTCAATTATAATAAATCAGAATTACTCCCCGTACATGTTCCCTTGGAGATGACCAACACCCTGTCGGGATTATTGGTGATTAAAAAAAATGGATTTAAAAAGCCATGTATATTCCATCTTATGATGCTGAACAGTGCAGCATCCATTTTGTTGAAGGTGAAGGAAAGTTCATATGTTCTGTTGTAAAATGTCTCTTACAAGAGAGAATAGAATTTCAACAGAGGTCTTTGTATTTCTTTTAAGATCGTAAATAAGATTTACATAGACGTCTCTTCAGATAAGACCTAATGGTAATGCCAGTCTGTCTGTAATTATTTAACAATGGACAATACCCCAGTATACTCTAGCAGACATTTAAAATGAACTATATAAGTTTTTAAAATACATTATTATGTGTGAGAAGATATTAGCCATAATTATGTCATTATATTATGTAAGGCATATACATATATATTTAGGAATGTTATATCACATTTTGGGTTTATATTCTTACGGTAGTAGTCTTACTTAGAATACATTTCTTTTAAGTGTAAGAACATGTGTATCTCGTCACTAATTACCTCATTTCAGAGAAGTTTGTGTTTAAGTGTTCAAGGTATCATAAATATTACAAACCAGACGAGATGTCTGACAGTAATGGCAGAATTCAAATAATTAATGGACTTTCACTAGCAAGAGGTCAATAAGGTCATCAGATAAGAATATATTCTAATTATTGTTAAATACAAAATCTAATGAACGGTATAATACTGCCATCTTTGGACAAAATACCAAATGCAGTCTTGGGGTAATCTAGATATTTCAAATATAGAAATATTATATTGTATTAAAAATATAATTATTGAAATGGCATTACTTGCCAGGGTGAATGATGGAGATTAGATGGACATTTATGTATGTACTGAGAGTATGGACAAGTTTTGTTGTGTTTTATGATTACTCTTAAATATAGAGAAATCATCATTTAATTTTATTATCAAACATTGGGTTAATTATTAGAAGAGGTGTGACTTTGACCTCACCAGTTAAGGTATAGAATATCCCAACCAATGCGGATAATGTTTTATTCCTCTGGGTTTAACTTATGGTAATTTTAATAGCCCTTTGTTCATACCATATAAAAGGAAGAACCCAGATAGGACATTACTACTGACAACACACCTTACACTTGCAACATACACACTACTACATCCATTTATAGACTCATCCAGACATACTCCATCTTGTTCCATCATTCATCTGAAACTTTGAGGGACGCCAAACGAAACTCCTCCCTCACTGTCCACCATCTTAAGAGAGGCATTCATCTTAGGACTCTGGTAATGACCATTTGAAGCTAGCAGCCATCTTAAGTGTGGTAAATATAATCTTGCTATGTTATTTGATTTTATTCAATATTGTTTATTTCCTTCCTTATATGTTTTATATTGCATATTTAAGGGTAATAAGATTACAATCCCAGCCGTATAAACCATAGTAGATTTTTCTCTAAAAAGCTGATTTTTGTTTTTATACATTTTTATTAATATCAGATTTAGTGCATTATTTGCAATTTTAAGTCTTCCGTTTTGCATGGCTTATTCTCACTTCATCTGCAGTGAAGTGACTTTTGGCTATGCCAATTCGCAGACAATTGTGGTCTGTTTATATAGAATACTTATTTATGGTTTATGCTTTACCTGGAGAAAAGGTAATCTTGCTTTCGTTTTGCTTTCATTTTGTTTCAGTTTCACTTTCATTATTGAGCTAAACATCACATTGCATTGATTGTTTGAAGTTACTATTTTCTTTAGAGTTATCTTTTTGTGTCACTTCCTGTTTGATCATTTATTGTGAATACATGTCTTGAGAATAAATATTTATATATATTCCATACTGTAGACCAACGTTTCTCAACCGGGGTGCCCCGGCACACTAGTGTGCCGTGAAGAGTTCCCAGGGGTGCCGCAGCAAAGTGGCCAAAAACATCCTCAACCAAGCAGGCATTTCGTAAAAGATTATTTTTGCCACCAGTTAAACCTTTTTTGATAACAGCGGTGCATGTCCGCTGTGTCAAACATGCATGTAGCTGCTGCATACACTGGGAAAGCTATGTGAGCCACCTGATCGCATCCTGCCAACCGATGACATCATCATCGGTTGCTAAGGGCCGCACAGCTTTCTGGGATGTGATACTTCCCACTCTTGTCGGAGTAGCCAGGGAGGCCCGTGTACTCGTGTGAAAGAAAAAAGTGTGAAGAGTTTCTAAACTGTCCGTAGAGTTGTCAGTAATGTGCAGAGCTGACGATTAACAGAGCCCTGAATGGGGAGGCTTCTTCCAGCTTGCTGGCCTGCTCGGCGTCCTCCCGGCATGAAAGTGAAAGTCAGCCAAGCGAGGAGGAGTCTGCATCAGGCAGGTCAGTAGATCTGCATTTTTAAAAAAAAGCTATATGTGTGTACTATCAGTGTGTGTATGTATGTACAGTGTTTCTCTGTGTGTTTGTGTATGTACTGTATGTGTATACATATATATGTGTGTGGATGCATGTACTGTATGTGTGTGAGTGTATGTATGTACAATGTATGAAATATGTGTGTGTGTGTACAGCATGTGTGTGTGTGAGGGTATGTACAGTGGGTGTGCGTATTTGTGGATGTATGTACGTTACTTTTGATCCTGACCCCTACACTTTGTATGATCAGAACTGCTTTTCTAAGCTAGCAGGACTGCTTTTTTTTAGGGCTCATTTACACTAGCAGTAGAGAATGCTGCTCCGCTGAAAAGCAATCCATTCTCAGGTTGCTTTTCAGAGGCATTTACAGACAGTAAGGAGGCAATGTCGCCTTTTCACTGCTTGTTTTTTCTTCCACTGTATGCACCACCATTGTGCTGCAACTGCATGCAGTGCATGTGGTTGCAGCAAGGCCCCATTCATCAGTAATGCCTGATAAACGCAACAGGGGGTATAATTTCTGCCATAGTCACAAAGCATTGTGGCTACTGCATGTGTACAACACTGGCTTGCGCCTCTGTAGGTAAAGAGAAAGCAGTTGGTGGTAAAAATGTGGCTGTTACAATGTTTTACCACCCCAGACCTAACGTGTGAGTGAGCTCTTAGGCTAGGTTCACACTATTGTGGCTCTACGAGCTGCGTTTGCTTGGGCATGACAGCTCATTCATTTGAATAGGCTGCTGTGCCAGTGTTTCATGCAGGAAAACAGTTCCGGCACCATTTTAAAAACACAGTTGCTGGGAAATTGCATGCTGTTTTTGCACCATGCAATTTCACGGCGGTTCCCACATCTGCAAACATGTTGTGTTTTTAGATGGGTGAGGATGCTATTAGGAATGAATGGTAACCCCATGCATCTGTAAAGAGCAACACATTTTAGCTGTGGGTGGTTGCAGATGTGGGAACAGCTGCGATTCCCACACCGGCAACTACCTGCATTAGTGTGAACCTATTCTTAGACTGGGGTGCCTCGGGACTAAATATGCTTTCAAAGTGTGCCTCAACTGAAAAAAGGTTGAGAAACACTGCTGTAGACTGTACTCACTAAGATTGGTATATGCTTTTAAAAAGAAATTGATCAATTAAGAAGAATTCGCTACATATTGATTTGTGGAAATAAGTGGAGATTCTCCTACCGCACAGATCTTTGCTTATTAACCATAAATAGACACTGTTATATTCAGAGCAGTATAAATATTCTGACATAATGAAGCACGAGCGCGAGATATTATTAAATATTCTTACAACCCTACAGCACTCCTTCCAGTTTCAGTGGCGAACAGACTCACTTCCCTATTTAAACACATTTATCCCCTTCAACCTGAAGGTTTTATATGACAACAATTATGGGAAGCTTTTAGATAAGATCGCACTGGACCTGAAGACATGGCATGACTACTCCTTGACATGGTTCGGATGCATAAATGTGATAAAAAGTAACATTCTCCCAAGAATAATATATTTGCTGTATACCATACCGATCCTATTGCCCCAAGCCTTTTTTAAACGTCTAAGGCTCCATTCACACCAGCGCGACTTGTCAGGCGACTCTTCAGAAGCACACAGGTTGGCTGTTTCTAGCCCTCCTAAGGATCTTTTCCTTTACTCGAAAGTTCACTAAGCAGTACACCACATCCCAGGGGGCATCTGTATCCCTTTCCCTGGGTCTGAGCGCTCAGTGAAGTTGCTCCATATCAATGGTTGCTTTGTGTGGCCTCTCAAGTAGAGGTTGGCCTGCGGCAGTTGGCCTGGTTCCACAGCATTAGGGACCCCGTACTCATAGATTTTGGTGGCATCCTCAGTTGTCAAGATCTTCGAGGTGGTGAGGCAGCTCACAAATATGTGTGCCTCTGTAACCTGTTTGACATGCTTGATGGCGGTGTCATGGCAGGTGGTCGTTCATTCCACTTCCTCTAGCCGTGCAACCACAGCTTGTATGACTGGGTGCAGGCCGGTTATGGTCGCTGAGAGCATGACCTTTATGTCGGAGGCCACTGTGTGGAGGTCACCTAGGCTGAGAGGCTTACAAGCTTGCAAGTTAGTAGCAGAGGGCTGTGAGTGTTGGGATGTCACTGGGCTTCTACTGGGAGAGCCGAAAGTGTAGTAAAAAGCCTGAGAGGGGGCATGACATCTCTGGGCTCGGTCTGGAATAATTCTGGAATATTGTGACTTAGCTAGGTGCCTGAGTCTTGGGGAAGCTAAAGCACTCTGTAGGTTTTCCCCATGGTAGAGAGGAGGATCTCTTTCTATAAGCAGATACATAAACTTTGATGTGCCAGAACAGAGGGTTTAAGCAATCATCTTAGTCTAGGTCCAAACCACACACCTAAATGATAATATTATAGCGTGTCACCCGAATGACAGTTCTGAACCTAGTTCTAAACCTAAAGGGACTGCTAAAATCACATTTAATATGGGGGCACCCAGCAGAAGTCTCAGGGCTTTAGGATCTCCACACAAGGGCCCAACCTATATTTACCTTTCTTTTTGCATTAATACATGTCCCTCAGGACAGTACCTGGACCCCTATACACTTTTTATGGCCCATTACTTGAATATAAGTCTTTAAAATAGGAACTTATGATTTTTAAAGTTTAGCTCCCATAGACTTCAATGGGTATCGCCGCTGGGTTGAGAAACTTTTCTCTGTTCGGGAGTTCTGGTGCGAACCAAACAGGGAGTTTTCAGCCCATCACTACTCCTCGGTTTCTCCACTTCCCTTGCCTTTGATTCCCATTCTGGGCAATCCCAAATTCACTCCCGACCTCCACAGTGGGCATTTTCATTGCCTTAAAACTGTCAGAGAAACGGCCATGCTGCAACTGGCAACTCCGCCAGTACTTCCAATGGCCGCAATGGACTCAGGCCATAGACTCATTGTCAGTGAAATGGCTGTGCTGCAACTGGCAAATTTGCCAGTACTTCCCATGGCTGCAATGGACTCAGGCCATAGACTAATTCACTGGCCTATAAAAGGACTCTGCTCAGCCCATCTGATTGCTGGATTGTCTTCAGCTCTTCCTGTTTCCTGTGCATTGCTACTTCCTGGATTCCAGTTTGACCCGGCTTGTTTCTGACCTGTCTGCTCTCTCTCCTGGCTTTGACCCACGGCTTCGTCTGACCCTTCGATCCTGCTCCAGTGTTTGACCCTCGGCTTGTGTGACCATCCTTGCTCTCTTGTCCTCTGCCTGACTTCCAGTGTACCGATCCCGGCTTGCTCAACGGACTTGCTTCTGCTCAATCCCCTTGTCTTGGCGACCTGTTTGGACTGATACCTGTGTATGACCCTCGGCCTGGCTTTTACCTGCACATTGCTTGATTCCCTGGAGGCCCTGCAAGTTGTTCTAGGATATCCTTGTGAACCTTTACCTGCACTCCACAAGCATCCAGTGCTCCTTGGGACGCGTCACCTCCTGTCCCACTTCCAGGGGTGATTCGCACCGAGCTGCAAGGGAAGCCCTCTCAGCATTTCGGCCTCTACCAAGAAGTGATCTGACAGTACAATCCAGCCATGTCAGAGGCCGACAGAGGTGCTTCCCAGCTCGAGGCTCTTTGTCAGCAAGTCTCCTCTTTAACACAGGCGGTCCAGAGACTGCAGGACGGTTATTTTCAACTAGAGGGTCGAGTGTTGAACCTAGCTGGCGCACCCTCTCCTTCCGACCCCAATCAACCGCCCGCTAGCTCCGGGGGCACCTCCACTCAGCAAGGACCAGCCGGCCCTGCGCAGGCAGCCATGGTTTTCCCACCTGAACCCAGGGTACCTACACCCGAACGCTTCCGTGGGGAACGGAGAAGGTTCAGATCCTTTAAGAATGCATGTCTCTTGTATTTAGCCCTTCAGCCCAGAACCTTCTCTTCAGAGACCGTCAAAGTAGGATTCATAATTTCTCTGTTGTCAGAAGAACCCCAGACCTGGGCCCATAACCTCCTTGAGCAAAAGAGCCCCTCATTGAACTCTGTAGACTCCTTCTTCCAGGCCATGGCCCAGTTATATGAGGACCCCCAACGGACTGTTACGGCTGAATCAGCCCTACATGCCTTACAACAAAATAAACGTCCTGTAGAGGACTATACCATTGACTTCCGCAGATGGGCCGCGGATACAGACTGGAATGAGCCAGCACTCAAGTACCAGTACCGTCACGGATTGTCTGAAGCCCTTAAGGACGAGTTAGCTCGGGTAGAAACCCCTACGTCTTTGGAAGGTCTAATCTCACTGGCAATCCAACTGGACAGGCGCCTGCGGGAGAGACGCTCAGAGCGCCTTCAAGGGGCCCGACCTACCTGGGTACTCCCGAAAGTCCCACTTGCTGCTTCACCCCATCCTGGGCCTTCTGTCTCCGGGGGATCAGAAGGAGAACCCATGCAGATTGGTCTAATCCGTTCTGCCTTGACCCCCGAGGAAAGACAACGTCGCCGTCAAGCTAACCTCTGCCTTTATTGTGGGGAATCTGGCCACTTCCTACGCAATTGTCCTGTGAGACCCAGTAAGTCCTATTCACGACCTCTGCTGAACTGTCAAGTCGCTGGGTCATCCCCTACTCATCTTATTCTCCCTGTCTCCCTACAGGTAGCAGAAAAGAAGATTCGGCTTCTGGCGATCGTTGATTCCGGGGCATGTAGTTGCTTTCTGGACCGTTCTTTAGCTCAAAGACTGTGTGTCCCCATGCAAGCTAAGGAACAGCGACTCCATATTCTTCTGGCTGATGGTTCTTTGCCCAGTTCCGGGCCTGTTACTGAAGAGACGTGCCCCATCTTCACCACGACAGATTCTCTTCACCAGGAATTCCTACGATTTGACGTCCTTTCCTCACCAATGTTTCCCATTATTTTAGGACTTCCCTGGCTACAGGCCCACAACCCACAGATTGATTGGGTTAAGAGAAGGATCTCCTTCACGTCTAATTACTGCCTGAACCATTGTTTCCTACCTGGATCTGATACTTCTGCTGCTTGCCTGGCCGTCCAACCAGTACATGATCTCCCGGAAAATGTCCCCGCAGTTTATGAGGAATTCATGGACGTATTTGATAAAAAAAAGGCTGAAGCTCTGCCTCCTCACAGGCCTTATGATTGCCCTGTAGAACTTCTGCCTGGAGCCGAGATTCCTTTCGGAAGAATATTCCCGTTATCTGAGAAGGAGCTGGAAACCCTCCGGATTTATATTAACGAAAATTTGGAAAAGGGTTTTATCCGCCCCTCCTCCTCACCAGCAGGGGCCGGGATATTCTTTGTCGAAAAAAAGGATGGCACACTAAGACCTTGTGTAGATTACCGGGAGCTTAATAAAATTACTATTAAAAACCGGTATCCTCTACCTCTTATCCCAGAACTGTTTCAACGTTTCCGGGCAGCTCGGATCTTTACCAAATTGGATCTCCGTGGAGCTTACAACCTTGTTCGCATTAGGAAAGGAGATGAGTGGAAGACGGCGTTCAGAACGCGGTTTGGCCATTTTGAATATCTGGTCATGCCTTTCGGGCTGTGTAACGCCCCTGCTACCTTCCAACATCTAGTTAATGACATTTTTCGGGAATTCCTGGATCTCTTTCTGATTGTCTACCTAGATGACATACTCATTTTTTCCTCCACTCTGGAACTCCACCGGACCCATGTTAAAAAGGTACTATTTACTTTAAGGAAACACGGACTTTATGTGAAACCTGAGAAATGCGAATTCGAGAAAGACTCCATTCAATTCCTGGGTCTCATTATCTCAACAAACGGCATTTCCATGGATCCACAGAAAGTGCAGTCAATTCTCGATTGGCCAGCCCCCTGTGATAAGAAAGGAGTTCAACGCTTTGTGGGGTTTGCTAACTTCTATCGGAGGTTCGTGAAGGGGTTCTCTATGATTATCTCCCCCATTACCCAATTGACCCGCCAACAGGTCCGTTTCCATTGGTCACAGGAAGCTCAAACGGCCTTTGACAAACTGAAGACGTTGTTCACCTCAGCACCTATTCTCCAGCATCCTGATCCAACCCTACCTTATGTGCTTGAAGTGGATGCTTCAGAAATAGCCACTGGAGCAATCTTATCTCAAAGACAAGGCCCGAAGACTCTTCTGCACCCTGTGGCTTTCTTTTCCCGGAAGATGACACCTCCGGAGAGAAACTATGACGTAGGGGATCGGGAACTCTTGGCCATCAAATGTGCCTTGGAAGAGTGGAGATACTTGCTTGAAGGGGCTACTCATCCCATTTTAATATTCACAGACCACAAAAACCTGGAATACCTCAGGACAGCAAGACGCCTGAGACCCCGTCAAGCTCGATGGGCCTTGTTCTTTTCCCGGTTTAATTTTCATCTTACTTACAGGCCAGGGTCCAAGAACGGAAAAGCAGACGCCTTGTCCAGAATGTTTCCAGATACCCCAAACACAGCCGAACCTAACACCATCCTCTCGGCTCAAAATTTTTTGCTTATTCAAACGGATCTGCAATCAGCAATTAAGCAAGCCTCAGTTCAATGTCTCGAGCCTGGGACCTCTTATTTGGAAAAACGCGGGGGATTCTTGTGGTTCCAAGAAAGGATTTTTGTTCCTTCACAGATCAGACTACAGGTCCTAAAGACTTTGCATGATCACAAGCTTGCCGGGCACTTCGGGGTCAGGAAGACATGTGAACTCATTCAGCGCCACTTTTGGTGGCCCAATTTAGTTCGGGACTGTAAATCCTATGTGGGTTCTTGTATTACGTGTCAGCGTAACAAGGGGGCTAAGACCAAGTCCTGGGGCCTGTTAAGGCCATTGCCCATCCCGGAACAGCCCTGGAAGCAACTTTCTATGGATTTTATAGTGGAATTACCACCTTCAGAAGGTTTCACTACTGTCCTGGTGGTGGTGGACCGTCTCTCGAAGATGGCGCACTTTTTGCCTATGATTGGCACACCTTCTGCCGTGGAAACAGCTAACATGTTTATTAAAGAAGTGGTCAGGCTACACGGTCTCCCGGACAGTATAGTATCGGACAGAGGCGTCCAATTCACTTCCAAATTCTGGAAAGAGCTTTGCAAATCCTTGTCCATTAAGATATGCCTATCATCAGCCTACCACCCGCAGAGTAATGGTCAAACGGAAAGGACCAACCAGACCCTTGAACAATACCTACGTTGCTTTTGCACTTGCTCCCAAGATAACTGGGTCTCTTTACTTCCGTGCGCGGAATTCGCGTATAATAACGCCCTGCATTCTGCAACCAACCAGACCCCGTTCTGGGTGAATTACGGGTTCCATCCTTCTTTTTTGCCCAGTGCTTTCTCAGAAACATCAGTTCCTGCAGTGCAAGACCGGATAATGGCTATCAGGGATAACTACCGGGTGCTACAGGACTCCATATCCAAAGCCCAACAGGAGTACAAGAAATTTTATGACCGCAAGAAAAAGGAAAATCCTATGTATAAGGTCGGGGATAAGGTGTGGCTCTCCTCAAACAACCTACGACTATCTTGCCCTTCTAAAAAGTTGGGACCAAGGTTTATTGGGCCTTTTAGAATCAAAAGGATGATAAACCCTGTGGCTTTTGAACTGGCTTTACCTAATTCATACAAGATCCATCCTGTATTCCATGTTTCCCTGCTAAAGCCTGCAATTTCTAGCCCTTTCCCAGGGAGGGAAGAATTGCCTCCACCTCCAGTTTCAGTGGAGGGTGAACCTGAATATGAAGTGGAAACCATTCTGGATTGTCGAAGAAGGGGTGAGCTCATACAGTATCTTATTAAATGGAAAGGTTACCCCACTGAAGACAATTCCTGGGAACCCGCTAGTAACCTGCATGCCCCCAGGCTGGTACAGGAATTCCACAGGAGATTCCCGGAAAGATTGGCCCGGTTGGGCATCCGGAGGCTGCCCCTTGGGGGGGGGCACTGTCAGAGAAACGGCCATGCTGCAACTGGCAACTCCGCCAGTACTTCCAATGGCCGCAATGGACTCAGGCCATAGACTCATTGTCAGTGAAATGGCTGTGCTGCAACTGGCAAATTTGCCAGTACTTCCCATGGCTGCAATGGACTCAGGCCATAGACTAATTCACTGGCCTATAAAAGGACTCTGCTCAGCCCATCTGATTGCTGGATTGTCTTCAGCTCTTCCTGTTTCCTGTGCATTGCTACTTCCTGGATTCCAGTTTGACCCGGCTTGTTTCTGACCTGTCTGCTCTCTCTCCTGGCTTTGACCCACGGCTTCGTCTGACCCTTCGATCCTGCTCCAGTGTTTGACCCTCGGCTTGTGTGACCATCCTTGCTCTCTTGTCCTCTGCCTGACTTCCAGTGTACCGATCCCGGCTTGCTCAACGGACTTGCTTCTGCTCAATCCCCTTGTCTTGGCGACCTGTTTGGACTGATACCTGTGTATGACCCTCGGCCTGGCTTTTACCTGCACATTGCTTGATTCCCTGGAGGCCCTGCAAGTTGTTCTAGGATATCCTTGTGAACCTTTACCTGCACTCCACAAGCATCCAGTGCTCCTTGGGACGCGTCACCTCCTGTCCCACTTCCAGGGGTGATTCGCACCGAGCTGCAAGGGAAGCCCTCTCAGCATTTCGGCCTCTACCAAGAAGTGATCTGACAAAAACTCAAGGCTACACCCACTTGTCAGACTTTCTCACATCAGAAGGACTTTAATCTCTTCAGATTTCACCCATATTACCAACCCACACTTGAACTTCTGCGGCGAATTTCAATTACTCTATTTTCTTCACAGGTATTCCCTTATCCCAGTCATTGCTCGTACACTCACCTGCTTTGAATCATCATGCCATAGGTGGGAACTGGTACGTCATTTTCTCTCCTTGCTCTATGCCTCCTTGAGGCTCTGGGGAGGACTATTTACTTTTGTTTCTCACAAAATGGGAATTCGATCGAGGGATGAACCTTACTTCTATCCCAAGAAAGAAGATTCTCCACTTCATCCAAAGGTCATCTATCACCACTAGCCACTAGGAGACTAGCTACAAAATCATTACCAGATGGTATAGGGTCCCCACCCAACTTCACTATATCCTTCCTTAAGATCCCTGACTCCTGATGGCCCTGTGGCGCAGATGGTGGAACCATGCTCCACATTTTCTGTGAATGTCCGAAAATGCAGCTGTTCTGGCAAGATGTAACCACTGTCAAAAAATAACTTAAAGACTGTTGATCTGCATGATAACCCTGTGGCCTGCCTGTTGCGCTTAAAAGAGAGACCTGCAAAAAAAATCTTCTCTTACAATACAACTTCTAAATGTTGCCAAGGCCTGTATTCAGCTTTGTTGGAGAGATGCTGACCCCCCTACGAAAGCTCTTTAGTTCTCTAAAGTTAACAACTTATGGGACATGGAGGATCTTACAGCCACATTGCACCACACACAGAAAAGTCATACGTTGAATCTTGGAGGCCCTGGAACTATTTTGTGTTCTCTGACACCTACCTCAACGAGCTGGGCCAATTCCCTGTGAACTTCTGCCTACCCTGTTCTTACCCAGGAAATGGGTGACCATGTGACATTTTCTCCCTTCCTACCCACCTGTCCTGTCTCCCTTTCCTATTCCCTCCCTCATCTGTTTTTACCTTGAACCTGCCCTCACATCCTATCTACTCAACTCCACTCCATACTCTCTCCCTGTCCCTCCCCACCCCCTGACTGTTGTTTTTGGCTGACAACCATCCCTGGATATGGGAATCTATTATGTTTCCATGTGGTCTCTGCCAAAATGTTCACCTTCCTTTTCTTCATTTCCAGTTATTGGCAGCATCGCTCAATTTTGTCCAATGCTTTAAGTGGTTGATGTGTTTATTTGATTCTGCAATGCTTGTCACCTCTCATTTCACTATTAACCATTGAATTGGTCTCTGCAAGATAAGTCTACAGGACTATCCATAACTATGTCTTTGTACTGGACTGTTTTGATGGACATCGTTTCTTTAAATACTGCTTCAGCAGTTTCTGTCATTCTTTATTCACTAGAGACTGTACTGATGACATAAATACATGCATCTGGCAAATATCTGTATTTTACTTGACCTTTTACAAAATAAAGGAATTACAAACAAAAGGAGTTGCAAGTTTATAAAATTAAAGCAAAAAGAAAGCAATGCATGTTGCTTAAACAAGAAAGTTTGTTTAATGATATCTTACTTTTATATAGTACCAAACTAAAGTTTCTGGCCAAACTAAATGTTCAATGCAAGTTGTGTGGTTAATTTATACTTCTTAGTGATTTAGCCATGACAATTGACAAGTGTCACCATTGTTGTAGGATCTGCAAAAAAATGCATTCAGATCACATTTTGAGATGAAAAATTGATATTGGACATCACTGTGTGATACCAACAAACATTTTAAAGCTAAACTCTAGCCCTTCCTTCAGTCTTGCATGGTTGTACAGGCTACTCTCCTGTACTAAAAATGGTTACTTTGATTTCACTGTACTTAGTGAGCTTTACACAGTGTGCATCAGAAGATGCAGCAAGTTGGATAGAGTCCATATCATTTGCTAGCTGTAGGACTTCTAGCATTATCTTCAGCATTACTATTCCTGGTGTACCACTTGCATTTATTGAAATTGTATTTCTTTCAGACATGGAGGGTCAGCATCACATGTGGGTGTTACCCAGAGAGGGCTGCATGGGAGAGCTCACTCCTTTTCACTGACACCTGCCGATGAATGCATTTTTATATTTGCATAACTCTTCACAGGAGCATGCCCACATCTTGTATCAGGGCTAAGTGCTCTTTAGAGGAATACTGATTCAGGTTGCTGTGATGTTTTCAGGAAACTATGTACAGTACCCTGGTAGCATCTTTCATCAGTCATGATCTGCCTGCATTACATGGAAAAGAATGGAGACCCAGTGATGACATCACAGTGTTTAAAATAAGGTATATAATGAAAAGAGAAATATTGCATTTGGAAATTGAATTGGCATGTTGATGAGGGGAAAGTGGAAAAAGAAGGGAAGGTAAAATAAAAGCTTTATTGGTGGGTAACAATCACAGTTCTACAGAAAAAACTTTAGGTAACTTAAACGGGCAAGTTTCATATAATATACATTAGTCATAACTCTCAACTGTCCTTTATTTCAAGGGACTGTCCCTGATTTGGAACAAAGTTCCTCTGTCCCTCTTTCCTCCCCATTTGTCCCTCATTTTGGTCTGGTCTATATACAGTGCTTTGCGAAAGTATTCGGCCCCCTTGAACTTTTCGACCTTTTGCCACATTTCAGGCTTCAAACATAAAGATATAAAACTGTAATTTTTTGTGAATAATCAACAACAAGTGGGACACAATCATGAAGTGGAATGAAATTTATTGGATATTTCAAACTTTTTTAACAAATAAAAAACTGAAAAAGTGGGCGTGCAAAATTATTCAGCCCCCTTAAGTTAATACTTATAGTGCCACCTTTTGCTGCGATTACAGCTGTAAGTCACAAACAGCAAAACAGCTCGAGCTCAGTGAGGTTGGATGGAGAACATTTGTGAACAGCAGTTTTCAGTTCTTTCCACAGATTCTCGATTGGATTCAGGTCTGGACTTTGACTTGGCTATTCTAACACCTGGATATGTTTATTTGTGAACCATTCCATTGTAGATTTTGCTTTATGTTTTGGATCATTGTCTTGTTGGACGACAAATCTTCATCCCAGTCTCAGGTCTTTTGCAGACTCCATCAGATTTTCTTCCAGAATGGTCCTGTATTTGGCTCCATCCATCTTCCCATCAATTTTAACCATCTTCCCTGTCCCTACTGAAGAAAAGCAGGCCCAAACCATGATGCTGCCACCACCATGTTTGATAGTGGGGATGGTGTGTTCAGGGTGATGAGCTGTGTTGCTTTTACGCCAAACATAACGTTTTGCATTGTTGCCAAAAAGTTCGATTTTGGTTTCATCTGACCAAAGCACCTTCTTCCACATGTTTGGTGTGTCTCCCAGGTAGCTTGTGGCAAACTTTAACGACACTTTTTATGGATATCTTTAAGAAATGGCTTTCTTCTTGCCACTCTTCCATAAGGGCCAGATTTGTGCAGTATATGACTGATTGTTGTCCCATGGACAGAGTCTCCCACCTCAGCTGTAGATCTCTGCAGTTCATCCAGAGTGATCATGGGCCTCTTGGCTGAATCTCTGATCAGTCTTCTCCTTGCATGAGCTGAAATTTTAGAGGGACGGCCAGGTCTTCGTAGATTTGCAGTGGTCTGATACTCCTTCCATTTCAATATTATCGCTTGCACAGTGCTCCTTGGGATGTTTAAAGCTTGGGAAATCTTTTTGTATCAAAATCCAGCTTTAAACTTCTCCACAACAGTATCTCGGACCTGCCTGGTGTGTTCCTTGTTCTTTATGATGTTCTCTGCGCTTTAAACGGACCTCTGAGACTATCACAACGCAGGTATATTTATACGGATACTTGATTACACACAGGTGGATTCTATTTATCATCATTAGTCATTTAGGTCAACTTTGGATCATTCAGAGATCCTTATTGAACTTCTGGAGAGAGTTTGCTGCACTGAAAGTAAAGGGGCTGAATAATTTTGTACGCCCAGTTGTTTTTCAGTTTTTTATTTGTTAACAAAGTTTGAAATATCCAATAAATTTCGTTCCACTTCATGATTGTGTCCCACTTGTTGTTGATTCTTCACAAAAAATTACAGTTTTATATCTTTATGTTTGAAGCCTGAAATGTGGCAAAAGGTCGCAAAGTTCAAAGGGGCCGAATACTTTCGCAAGGCATTGTAGTTGTTATCTTTCAAAAAGTGTTTCCCGGTGCTAAACCTTTCCTGCAATTTCTAAATTGCTGCATTTGTAAATTTAAAAACCCATTTTAAATTACAAAATCCAATATAAAGAAATAGTAGTGGTAAAAAAAAGCAGTTGTGGGTCTAACTAATCATTTTTTTTATAATTCTCCTTAAAGGGGGTGAAACAAGGGGTGTGTCCTTTCCCTTCATATTTTTGCTAATAGGTGTCTCTCGTTCCTGTCTCAAAAATATGGGAGGTATGCATTAGTTGCCCTGTGTATTATGCTGGATGGAGAAAAGTAGTTAAAAATTGTGCTTTTCAGGTGGTATTGTATACATACAAAAAAATACTTTGGTACCATTTTAAGTTGGAACTATTCTGGAACCATTTTCCAACCAAACTTCACTTAAGTTGGGCCTTATAGCAAATGTATATATTTTTTTATAGCAAACATGTCATTTGTCATATGTCAACAATGATTTTGCACAGAGAAACCCCAATCCTCCTTTTCTGGGGACCTGCTCTGGCGCTTCTGGCTTCTCCCCCTGCCAAGGGCCCCCATAGTAAGCTGCTTGATGTGGGAGCACTTTTGCGGGCTCGATCCTGAGCCAAGCGCTGTGTTTCAATTGACACACAGAGAGTGGCTCGGGCCTGCCCCCTAATCTCTGCTCACTGGCTATGGTTGACAGCTGGCTCCTGCCAATGGCTTCTGTTGCTGCCTCTCTGTCCAGTGAGGAGAGAGCGGACAGAGACACTGCTCTCATGCACAGCACTGGATCAAGATCAGGCACAAATAATTTTAGGCCTTAGGCCTCATGTACACTGCTGCTGATAAACATGCATTTAGGAGCAGTTGGGCGTTTTTTTCAGCAGCCCCTGAACTCTCCTCTATGTTATGTTATCTTATCTGTCCATGTACACTGAGTTTTTTTTTATAGTCACTTAGAGGTATTTGCGTTTAGAGGCATTTTCTTGAAAGCAAAAAAATGCATTCTGGATGGAACTTTATAGGCATTTGAAATGCCAAATGCTTCTAACAGCTTGCAAACACGTCTAAAAGCGTTCAAAAACAATCAAAAATGCTCATAAACGCCAGTAAATGGGGCATGTCAAATTTTTAATTTGGTTACTAGTGATGGACGAACATCGGCCGGGGCGGTTCGCGAACGTCAGGCGCAAATTTTCTCAGATGTCCGCAAACCTCAAGTTCGCGGCGGGCCCCATTGACTTTAATGGGAGGCGAACTTTAAAAACCTTTAGGTCATATTTGCAGCCACAAAAGACTTACTAGCTGTGCAAAAATAGTCCCACCACATGGACAATGTCATAACAAAAGTATTGCAATTGGAAAATTTGCCCTAAATTTTTATTTTTTTTTACAGCAAAAAAATGTATTTTGTTTTTCCTAAATCAGCCAGAACTGACAGCAGCCGGTAGATACATGTCAAATACATGTAGGGTCCATTCACACATCTGTAAAATGGGTCAGCATCCATTCCACAATTGGCAGAACGTTTACAGACCCATTGATTTTCAATTCCAGTCCGAAAAATTAGGCATTCACAGGATAAAGAAGTAAGTGTCGGCCATGCCAGGCCCCAAAAATTAGCCCACATGCGTTTACCTGACAGCTAAGAACGTTGTATTCTGTGGCTGAAGGTACATTAGGCATTAACAAGATACAGAAGTAAGTGTCGGCCAGTATTGGCCCCAAAAATTAGCCCACATGGGTTTACCTGGCAGCTAAGAACGTTGTATTCTGTGGCTGAAGGTACATTAGGCATTCGCAGGATACAGAAGTAAGTGTTGGCCAAAAAAGGCCCCAAAAATTAGCCCACATGGGTTTACCTGACAGCTAAGAACGTTGTATTCTGTGGCTGAAGGTACATAAGGCATTCACAGGATACAGAAGTAAGTGTCAGCCATAAAAGGCCCCAAAAATTAGCCCACATGGGTTTACCTGACAGCTAAGAACGTTGTATTCTGTGGCTGAAGGTACATTAGGCATTCACAGGATACAGAAGTAAGTGTCAGCCATAAAAGGTCCCAAAAAATTAGCCCACATGGGTTTACATGTCAGCTAAGAACGTTGTATTCTGTGGCTGAAGGTACATTAGGCATTCACAGGATACAGAAGTAAGTGTCGGGCAGTATTGACCCCAAAAATTAGCCCACATGGGTTTACCTGACAGCTAAGAACGTTGTATTCTGTGGCTGGAAGTACATTAGGCATTGACAGAAAAAATAATCGTCGGCCATGAAAGGCCCCAAAAATAAGGCATTCAATGGACATGAAATGCCTTTTATGCCGCTGTATTTACTGAAGACAAGGACCATGAATTGTTGTGAGTGGATGGCGGTCTGGCCGATAATTGTGGCCTGTCATTAGGAATTGTAATCAAACATGGTCTACTGGTCACATGTGTTGAATTCCTCAGAGATCCATGCCTCATTCATTTTTAGAAATGTGAGGTAGTCAACACTGTCATGAGCTAGGCGAGTGTGCTTATCAGTCATGATCCCCCTGCTGCGCTGAAGGTCCTTTCGGACAGGACACTGGACGGGGGGGCAAGCCAACAGGTCCATTGCAAATTGTGCAAGCTCTGGCCAGAGGTCAAGCCTGCCCACCCAGTAGTCCAGTGGTTCATCACTCCTCAGATCTTCTGAAATGGCCCGAGATTTTCCTGGCCTGCCGCAAGATGTCCTTGACCCCAGGGTATTTGGCAATGAATCACTGCACGACCAAGTTCAGGGCGTTTGCCATGCATGGCACGTGTGTAATTTTGCCCTGTTTCAGCGCGTTTAGCAGATTGGCACCGTTGTCGCTCACCACTTTACCAACTGTCAAATTGAGTGGTGTCAGCCACTGATCTGCCTGTGAACGCAAAGCTGAAAGGAGTGCAGGACCAGTGTGGCTTTTGGCTTCCAGGCACAACAGACACAGCACAGTATGGCAACGTCTCACCTGGTATGTGGAATAGGTTCTGGGGATCTTGGGTGGCGCAGCAGAAGAGACGGTAGCAGCGGAAAAGGAGGAGTCAGCCGAGGAGGAGAGGGAGGATGGAGGAGGAGGAGAAGAACAGGCAGGCCTGCATGCAATCCAAGGCGGTAAAACCAAATCTAAACTGGTGCCACAGTTTACATGCTTGATGGCCGTCAGAAGGTTCACCCAGTGGGCAGTAAAAGTTACTGTCTCGATAATATTGAGAGCATTGGATTATAATATTATAAATATTATAATATGTTCCTGTGCACTTAATAACCACTAGGTGGTGCTGTTATTAATGGATGTATGCACCGATGATCATTCATAATGTATTAATTATCTTGTTTTTATTTATTTCATTTGTTAAAAACATTATGGTGTCAGCGCGGCAGTTTTTTTGACTAGCTGTCTCGATTGGCACTCATTTATAATATGCTAAGGCAATCGGTTCCGGTCTTGGTGTGTGTTTACTTGAAAGGCTCACATTTCCCTCTTCTAAGATGGCTGAGCAGTCCTCACCAACCTTTCTGCTTAAATAGATGGCGTCAGTACGCCGTCCGCACCTTTGAAAACGTCATCTGTGATGAAACGTTGTAAGGACACGGCGTACTGACGTCATCTGACTGCGACAAGGAAGTGCAGACGAGCGGAGTCGTCCGGCCAGCGGCTACACCATTAATGCTCTGTACTTCCTGACAATTGTGAGTTTATTCCCTTTATTTTAATAAAAAGTTGATACTGTTTTACACTATGGAAGCTGTTCTTTTTTTATGGCAGTGAATATCTTTGGGCCATCTCTTGGAGTCATCTGGGCCAGAACCTGCTTCAATACAAGTGTCTCTATATATGGAGTCTGATTTACCTGCAGGCGTTTATATCATCTGTATTTGGTAAAAGGGGATTTCTTCTGGTGAAGTATAGCACTGGTTTTGAGTGTTACATGTGATTGCCCTGATTCACTTTGGCGTTTTTACTATCTGCATCTGGTAAGAGGCGATTTCAGCTGGTGAAGGATAACACTGATGTTTGAGTGTTATATGTTATTGCCCTGATTCACTTTGGTAAGGAGTACCTTAAGGTGTCCTTCTGCATGGGATTCATTTCTTTTTCATTCAGTGCACATATTTTTCTGAATCTTTCAAACTTTCGTTTTGTGAGCATTCACATTGGTGGTGGTTACATCAATACTACACAATTTTTTGAGTTAACTGTTGAATGATCACATTGGTGTTAATAATCACAATTTATCATTTTTTGTTGGGTTTTACGCTATTGCGTTTTTTATAATATTTTTTCGTGACTCAACGACCATTGAATTATCACGAGTCTATTGGTTCCGGTTTTTCATCAAGTGGATAGGATTTTGTTACAGAGAACCTGCATTCAAAATTTACCTATCTGGTAAGCATATACCCATAAGGAGCCTGGTTTGAAAATCAAGGATTACACCATTTTATGGATATTATATGGACTTTATTTGTTCCATTTTTCATTTCTAGCGCGACTTGATATACAATTAGTTTCACTGGGGTGTGGTCACACTTGAAGTTGCAGCTCTTTATCTAAATTTCCACTAGCGCGGTTATTATTTCTTTTTTTCAGTAAAAGTTATATACCTTCCCTGCCTGTGTTTGCTAGACCATGTGTCTGTGGTCAGATGTATCTTGGCACCTACACTGTATGCCAGAGATAAATTCACTTGCCGCTGAACATGGCCATACAGCTCTGGAATGCCCTTCTGCGAGAAATATTTCCTGCCTGGGACCTTCTATTGTGGTGTTCCAATGGCCACAAATTTCTGAGAGGCCTCACAGTCCACCAGTTGATATGGCAGTAGTTGACGGGCTATCAGTTCCGACAAGCCAGCAGTCAACCATTAGGCAAGAGGGGTTATCCGGCATCATCATTTTTTACGCTCCAACATTTGGGCCTGCCTTTTACCAGAACAATGTGAGGACGGCATGATGGAAGGTGGAGTGGAAGACAATTGTGAGGAGAGAGGAGAAAGAGAAGAGCCTTGGTGAGAGTGTGGCTTTGTGGGTTATGACGGCATTGTTCCCACTGGGTTCGGTGATGGGAGTTCAGGTGCCTTCTTAAGGCAGTCGTCCCTAGGTAAGTGTTGGCCTTACCGCGACTTATGCGTTGACTGCAAAGGCTACAGATGGCAACACTGTTGTTAGCAGCGGACACATTAAAAAAAGCCCACAGTGCGGAGCCATGAGCCGGCGTCCTGGGAGTGCCAGATGTGACTGTACATGGTTGATGGCTCGCTCCTAATACAGTTGCAGTCTGCTTTGTCCCCCCTGTACAATGCAAGTTCCGCCTGCTTCTCCTCCCTATCTGCTGATCCGTCTCTCCCTCTGAACTCCCCTCCTCTTCCTCTCTTGTGGCCACCCAAAGTGATGTCCATAGACACGTCATCATCCACGTCACCCTTGCCACTTCTAACATTCAAGATCTCGGAGTAGGCAGCAACAGCGGGGACCAACCTCCTTGGGCTGATCTGGGTACTGTCGTCAGACTGCTGAGTGGCGGTTGTTGCTACCTCCTCTTCCTGATCCGATGCCAACAATGGCTGCGCATCGCAAATGTCTTGTGATGGATCGCAAAATAATTCCAGTGACTCAAGCGGAGTGGTGGTGGTGTTGATGGTGGTGTCTTTGGGGGTGCAAACAGCAGAGAGTGAAGAGGGTGCACATAGAAAGGATGAGGAGGGTGCAGAAGAGGAAGGCTGAGTGAGCCACTCAAACAAGTCTGCTGCATCTTTTGATGTAATCGAACGCACCTTCTGAAACTTCACACTTTGGCTCCGGCCTAGTGCTTATGCCCTACCCCTACCTCCCCTACGTAAGGGCCTGCCTCTTCCTCTGCCTGTCATTTTTTAAATTACCCTGAGAAAAAAGTCTCTAGAGAAGCGCAGTATATGTGGAACAAGGTATATAACACCCCGCTTCAATCTGTGGTAATGGGGGGCCACTGTTTTATCACACCAGTTCTATAAATAATTGGCCAGTAACTGTTGTCACTGTGTGTAGCACAGTTATTGCAGCAAAAGAGGCCAAATTTTTGTAGGACTAGAATAAACTCTTATAAAAGTAAACTGTTAAATAACACCCCACTTCAATATGTGGTGTTGGGGGGCCACTGGTCTATCACATCAGTTGTACAAAAAATTGGCCAGTAAGTTTGGCACTGTGTGTAGCAGAGTTAATGCGGCAAAAGAGGCAATATTGTTGCAGGACACAAATACACTTATAAAAGTATACTCAGATAACACCCCACGTCAATATGTGTTATTGGGGGGCCACTGGTCTATCACACCAGTTATAACACTTTAAAAGTGCTTTTGTCACTGTTTGTAGTATTGCTGCAGAAACGCTCAACACACCAGTCACAATGCTGCACAGTGCACAATACAAATCCACTATAATGTGCTTTCTATATTAGAAAGTATATTATAAGTGGATTACACCCCTATATAGTGAACTGCACACCTATAACAAATACCAGTCCTTAAAATGACTTTGTGGACCTTAACAGAGCGATTTGTGTCACTGACGAATCTGTCCCTGGTGCACACAGCAGACCTCTCCCTTCAATGACAAAAATTAGACAGTACACTTATACCAAATACCAGCCCTTAAAAGGACTTTCGTGGACCTTAAACAGAGCGATTTGTGTCACTGACGATCTGTCCCTGGTGCACACAGCAAACCTCTCCCTACACTGACAAAAGAGATAGTACACTTATACCAAATACCAGTCCTTAAAAGGACTTTTGTGGACCTTAACAAAGCGATTTGTGTCACTGACAGTCTGTCCCTGGTGCACACAGCCAACCTCTCCCTACACTGACAAAAAGCAGAATGTGAAATGGCCGCCAGCTCAGGTCTATTTATAAGGTAAGGGGTATGTCCATGTGCTGAAATGTTTCAATTGGCTGTCCCGTTCCACCTGATGGCTGTGTCATGGGTCAAAGTTCTCCCCAATGTAAACTAATATGGCCACCGCGAACAACGCCATATGTTCGCAAAATCGGCGGACTGCGAACTAGCAAAGTTTGCCACGAACCGACCGTCGGGCGAACCGCAAGGCCATCCCTATTGGTTACTCGCTGTCAAGTTCCAGCTTTCAGAAGAGGTTTTCAAATGTCCAGTGTACATGAGGCCTAAGGGAGATGAGAGGGGAAGCTGCATGCAGAAGGTTTTTTGCCCAAATGCAGAGAATGCATTGAGGTTAAAAAAAACTAAACGTTTACTCTCCACTTGGCCAAACTTCTTTTCTTCAGTTCAGACTAACTTATACATATGCCCCTAACCCCCTCCGGACAACTTCACACCTCAATCTATGATTTGAAATTTCTTCTGAATTTATAGAGTACCTCTGCAGCATGGCAGGTAGATATAGTAGCTGAAATGCCTAAACAGGCAGATACATTGTGATGCTTTACTAAATATTCTGCTTGCAGTCTGAGCATCACTTGAAATCGTTTTAAACTCTCTTCAGAGCAATCCTTGACCTTGCTGCTGAGTGGTCATAGCATCTTGGCAAGGAGGCAGCTTCACAACCTGCTAATTTTCTGATTCCTATCTCCCAATGAACATAGAAAACCAAAAATAGACAAATGGGGCTTTAAAAGTGTTGAATTCCCTTTCAGTTTAAAATCGATCGATACAAAG